>NW_026108484.1:0-8690 GCF_022539315.1 Serinus canaria | reverse complement strand
CCCCGGCCCCCCAAGGGTTCTCTCGGTAGCTCCGGACATCAGGAGTGATGTGCTGAGCTCCCACAACCTTCTGCTGTCCCCAGGGCTGGCCGGGCCCCTGCACTGGCTGGAGAACTGCCTGCGGAGGGCAGCAGGGGACCGTGAGGAGGACGGTGAGCGGGCTGGGGGTCGGCTGGGGGCGGGGGGCTGCAGGGTCGGGGTCCCGCTGACGGCGCTGTCCCACCCCAGGCGTGTCCCACCCGGTGCCGCTGGTGCCGCTGACCGAGGAGAACGAGGATGCCATGGAGGACCGGCGCTTCCGGAGGCTGCTGCGGCAGCTGGGGCTGCGTCCTCCCGCCAGCGAGCAGGTGAGGTCGCTGTCCCCATCCCTGTCGCCATCCCTGTCCCCAGCACAGCCCTGCAATGTCCCCCCTTCTCCCCTCTCCCCCCAGGAATCCTTCTGGCGCATCCCGGCCGCCCTCACCCCGCAGCAGCTCCGGCGTGCGGCCGCCTCCATCGCCCACCGTGCCCCCTCAGGGTCCCCCCAGGATCTGCCAGAGCCACCCAGGTGTCCCCAGGAACCGTCTGCAGGTGAGGGGCGGGGCTGGGGGGTGCGGGACCCCCAGGTGTGGGGCTGGCTCTGAGCCCCTCTCCTTGTGCCCCTCTGCAGAGCCGCTGCCGGCAGGGCTGGGATCAGACTCGGAGAGGTGAGAGCAGAGTTCCCTTCTCAGCTTCTGGGGTCCTGGGTTTTTTTTGGGGGGGTCTTCTCCCTGCCTGGGGAGGGGATCTGGCCCCCTGCATTCTCCCTGAGCTGTGCTACCCCCTGCAGCGAGGAGCCCGTCCCTGTCCCTGTCCCCGTCCCTGTCCCCAGCCCGGTGCCACCACGTACCAAGAGGCGCCGGGAGCTCGCCAGCGAGGATGAGGATGGTGGGAGCTCAGGTGGGTTCAGCCCCTCTGCCCTTTCCTGGGGGCTGAGTGGGCACTGCTGGGCTGGGGTTATCCAGTCCCTGTCCCCTTTGCCACATCCCTGGGGGGCTCAGCCCTCTCCCCTCTCCCTCCATCCACAGGCACCAAGCCGGCCCCCCCAGCTCCCCGCTCCGAGGAGGATGAGGAGGAGGAGGAAGAGGATCCACAGCCCCGGGGGAGGAGGAAGCGCATCCGCTGCCTGGAAGAGGAAGAGGAGGAGGACTGAGAGGCTTCCCATATCCTGCCTGTGCCCAGGCCTTGTGCTGTTTCCTGGGCTTTTTGCAGATTTTATTGGATTGCTGCAGCTTTTCTGCAGTTTTTCTTGGGTTTCTACAGATTTTCTGGGGTTTCTGCAGATTTCCTTCTGCAGGTTTTGATGCTGTTCTTAAAGGCTGCACCAGCAACCAGTTTCTCCACCTTCCCCCCCTTCCCCTGCTGTCACCATTTACCCTGAATTCCCTCCCTTTTCCCTCAGCTGTTGGGGTTTCGGGTTCTTTTTTTTCTTAAAACTTTTTAAATCTAGACAGGGCCTAAATAAATAAAAGTGACTTTTGCCCTCCTTGGGTGTGTGTGGGTCTGCAGGGGGGCTGGGGGCTCGAGCCGCCCTGGCCCCAGGGAGTGCCCAGTCCCTGTCCCCGTGTCGCAACTCCCAGATAACCACGGCTATAAAGGGGTCACGGGGCCGGCCTGGCCGCAGTGACCGGACAACCGGACAGGGCAGGGGACAGCGGCGAGCGGGTGAGGAGCCGGGGCACAAAGTGGGCACGGGGGGCTGCAGCCACGGGGGTCTGACCTTCTCTGTCCTTCTCCCACCTCCACAGCCCCCTCTGAGAGCCGCCACCACCACCATGCCCCGGGTTCTGCTCTTCCTCCCTCTCCTCCTCCTCCTCAGCCGTGCCATGGCTGTGTCCATCATCGCCCCAGGGCTGGCTGATGGTGACCGGGCGCTGCTGGCCGAGCTGGCGGGGCTGGCCGAGCCCATCCCGCCGCGGGCACCGGGGGTACCGTGCCAGACCCTTCACCCCGACACCCTCCCCGGCTTCTCCCGGCTGCCACAGCTGCCCCGTGGGCTGGCCCGTGCTGCCATCACCCTGGCACTGCTCAAGGCCGGCTGTGCCCCCCAGGCTGATGCCGAGGCGCTGGAGCTGGCACGGGAGCTGGGCACCACCACGGCCGCGGCGCTGCTGCGGGGGCTGGCGCGGCTACCGGGCGCTCCGGCCCCGCGGCCGCTGGCCCTGCTGCTCCTCAGCCTGGCGCTGAGCCCGGGGGGCTCTGCCTGTGCGGATCCCCCCACGCCGGGCACGGAGCCCACGCCAGCCCCGAGCCGGGACAGCCGGGATTTCCCGCGGGTCTGGCCGTGCCGCGGCGCCGTGCGGCGGCGGCGGCGCCGGGAGGATGAGGATGCCTGCAGCCCGGCGGGGGAACGGGAAGCGCACCGGGTGCTGGACTGGGTACCGGGAGTCAGCATCTTCTACAACCTCGGCACCAGCGTCTACTTCGCCTTCCAGGGCTGCGAGGCCACGGCGTCCACGCGGGCGCTGGAGGCCGCCGAGGATCTGGGCTACGCCGGGCTGGCGGCGCTCACCGGGGGCTTGGCGGGCCCGGTGGCCATGGGGGTGCAGCTGGGGCTGCAGCCGGGGCTCAAGGCCGGCGTGCGGGCGCTCATCGGGTATTTCACCTCGGCCGGGGAGCCCTCGCCCGTGCCCACCGCGCACAGCGGCGCCGTGGTCATCGTCTGAATAAAGGGCACGTGTGGCAGCTGGGGGCGGCTCGCTGTTTGGGGACAGATCGATGCGGGGTCACCCTGCCCTGGGGCAGCCGGAGCTTGGCCACGTGGTGGCAGCTGGGCTGGGCCTGTCCCTGTCCCTAGAGCCCAGCCCTGTCCTCATCCCAGTGGCCACATTGCCTTGTCCCTGTCGCCATGGCTCTTTCCCTCTCTCCCTCCAGCCTGTCCCTGTCCCCAGGGCTCTGTCCCTGTCCCCAGGCTGTCCCCATCCCTCTGGCTCTGTCCCCATGACCTGTCTCTGTCTCCCTCTCCCCATGGCCGTGTCCCTGTCCCCATCCCTGCAGTTTCTCCCTGTCTCCCTGACTCTGTACCCCCTGTCCCCACGGCTTGTCACTGTCCCCACAGCTCTGCCCTTGTCCCCATTGATTGTTCCCATCCCCATGGCCTGTCCCCATAGCTCTGTCATCCCTGTCCCCATGGCTCTGTCCCTGTCCCCATGGCCTGTCCCCACAGCTCTGTTCCCGGGGCTCTATCCCTGTTCCTATAACCTGTCCCTAAAGCTCTATCCTTGTCCCTGCAGCCTGTCCCTATCCCCATGGCTCTGTCCCTGTCCCCATGGCCTGTCCCGGTCCCCTCTTTGTCCCTGCCCCCCGCCCAGGTCCCCATGGCCTGTCCCTGTCCCCATGGCCTGTCCCTGTCCCCATGGCTCTGTCCCTGTCTCCATGGCTCTGTCCCTGTCCCCACCGTCTCTGTTCCTGTCCCCCTGCCCGGGTCCCCATGGCTCTGTCCCTGTCCCCATGGCTCTGTCCCTGTCCCCATGGCCTGTCCCTGTCCCCATGGCCTGTCCCTGTCCCCACGGTCTCTGTCCCTGTCCCCACCGTCTCTGTCTCTGTCCCCCCGCCCGGGTCCCCATGGCTCTGTCCCTGTCCCCATGGCTCTGTCCCTGTCCCCATGGCCTGTCCCTGTCCCCACGGTCTCTGTCCCTGTCCCCCCGCCCATCCAGGCCCCCCCCATTCCCTCCCCGCTGACCCCGCCCATGACCACGCCCCATCATTACCCCGCCCATGTGGCCCCGCCCCCCATGCGTGACGTAAAATTGGGGAAATGAACAAACCCGTCCAAAGCCGTTGCCTGTGGGGGCGTGGCCTCCGCGCCGCTCTCCACCAATCACCGAGCAGAGCGGGGACGGGGCGTGGCCAGTCCGCCTTCCTGCTCCGCTGCCGGCGGAGGTGGGTCGGGGGTCCCGGGGAAGACCGGGGCGGGACGTGGGCGGTTCTGGAGCCTGAGGAGCCCTCGGGGATGGGGGCACAGGCAGGGGACCCCGGTTGGGGCGCACAAAGCGTCCCTGGGAGGGCGGTCCCGCTGGGCGGGGGGCGTTCAGGGGCACCCATCCCACTGGGATGGGGTTCAGTGGCGGGGGTTCAATGCCCCGGGGGGTTCAGTGGGGGTCCGGTCTAGGGGGGCCTCTGAGGAGGGGTCTGGGGGTGCTGAGGGCCCTCGTGTGGGCGTTCTGTGCGTGTGCCCCCCGCCCCGGGTGGGGAACCCCCCGGGCTCACCCCTTGCTCCCACCGCAGGACGCGACCACCCCAGCGGGAGCGAGGGGACCCCCGGGAACTGCCGGCAGTGAAGAGAGACCCCCGGGACCACCCAGAACAAGAGCAGGGGGATCCCCGGGAGCTGCCAGGACCGAGCAGGAGCAGAGGGACCCCCGGGACCGAGCAGGGGCGAGGGGATCCCCGGGACCACCCAGGACTGAGCAGGAGCACAGGGACCCCCGGGAACACCCAGAACCAGAGCAGAGGAACCCCCGGGAGCTGCCAGGACCGACCAGGAGCAGGGGAACCCCGGGACCACCCAGGACTGAGCAGGAGCACAGGGACCCCCAGGAGCAGCCGGGGCTGAACCAGAGGGATCCCCGGGACCACCCAGAGCCGAACAGGAGCACAGGGACCCCCGGGAGCAGAGAGACCCCCGGGAGCACCCAGAACCACAGCAGAGGGACCCCCGGGACCACCCAGGACTGAGCAGGAGCTGAGGAACCCCCGGGAGCAGCCGGGATTAAGCAGGAACAGAAAGACCCCCGGGACCGAGCAGGAGCAGAGGGACCCCTGAGAGTAGAGGGACCCCGGGACCCCCAAGGACCGAGCAGGAGCCGCGGGACCCCCGGGAGCAGTCAGGACCGAGCAGGGAGCAGAGGGACCCCCGAGAGCAGCGGGACCCCCGGGCCGCCGGTGCTGCAGGCAGGTACGTGGGGTGCAGATGTTCCCAGCCGGGACGCGCGGCTGTTTCTCACCCTCCGGTCCCGCCGTGACCCCGGGGGGGTCCTCGGGACGCCCCCCCTGAGCCGCTGTCCCCCCCAGCATGGCGCAGTGGCAGGAGGTGCAGAGCTTGGCCAACACTTACCTGGAGCAGGTGCACCAGCTGTACGCGGGCTCGGCGCTGCCCATGGCCGTGCGCCAGTCCCTGGCGGCCTGGATCGAGAGCCAGAACTGGTACCGGGGGAACCGGGACTGGGGGCGGCACCGGGGGGAACCGGGACTGGGGGCGGTACCGGGGGGAACCGGGCTGGGAGCGGCACCGGGGGGAACCGGGGCTGGGAGCGGTACCGGGACTGGGGGCGGTACCCGGGGGGAACCGGGGCTGGGGGCGGCACCGGGACTGGGGGCGGTACCGGGGGGAAACGGGGCTGGGGGCGCGGCACGGGGGAACCGGGCTGGGGGGGCACGGGATGGGGGCGCGGTACGGGGGGGAACCGGGGCTGGGGGCGGCACCGGGGGGAACCGGGGCTGGGGGCGGTACCGGGGGGTTGTGGCGGTGTTCGAGGGTCCCCAGGACGAGGGAAGAGACGAAAAACTTGACTCCGTGTTTCAGAAGGCTGATATATAATATATATTAGATGTATTATTTGTAATATATAATATAATATATATAATATAATATAATATAAATAATAGAATATAATATAATATAATATAATATAATATAATATAATATAATATAATATAATATAATAATATAATATAATATAATGCGATGTAATATGACATTACGTTATATTATATTAGCTATACTAAACGATACTAAAAGAATAGAAGAAAGGATTTCATCAGAAAGCTAGAAAGGAATGAATAATAAACTGACTTTGCAGTTTCAAAAGCCTGATTACATCTATCATATCATATATCATATTATATATCATATAGTATATACCGTATATAATATTTTATATTATATGGAAATATATAAGGTGTAGTGTGGGCTATATAGTACGGATTAGATGATATATAGGATATAGATGAGATTATAGTATGAGATTAGATATAGAGTACTATGATATTATATAGGATGATATTATATTATTATATATATATGATATTATATTATATTCTATTATATAATATATTATATATATATTATATTATTATTAATGCTATACTAAAACGATTCTAAAATAATAGAATAAAAGATTTCATCAGAAAGCTAGAAAGAAATGAATAAAATAATCCCGGCAAAGGGATTTTTATAAAATGTTCCAGAGGCAGGGGGTGCGAGTGGTGCTGAACCGGGGCCGAGCCGGTGCTGAACCGGGACAGAGCCGGGGCTGAGCCGGGTCAGAGCCGGTGCCGAGCCGGTGCCGAGCCGGTGCCGAGCCGGGGCAGAACCGGTGCCGAGCCGGGGCAGAACCGGTGCCGAGCCGGGGCAGAACCGGGGCAGAGCCGGGGCAGAACCGGGGCAGAGCCGGGGCTGAGCCGGGTCAGAGCCGGTGCTGAGCCCGCGCTGCCGCAGGCGCCAGGCGGCGGAGCCGCTCTGCTCGCACGCCCGCATGCTGTTCCACTCCTTACTGGTCTTACTGGGAGAGCGCCTGGGCAGCCTGGGCTCGGACCGCGAGGATTTCATGCTGCAGCACAACCTGCGCAAAGCTCACCGCGACCTCCAGGTGCGCTTCGGGGCAGGGGGAGGGCAGTGGGGAGGGGTCCCCGCTCGGGGTCTCTCACCCCCGGAGCCCCCCGCAGGCTGAGTTCGAGGAGAAGCCGGAGAGATTCGCCAACCTGGTGGCCAACCTGCTGCAGGAGGAGCGGCGGATCCTGCGCCTGGGGCAGGCGGGGGGGCAGGTAGGGCAGGGCTGGGTGCCCCCTCCCCAGACCCCGGGGGTCCCGCGGCCGCCCCCCACCCCGTGTCTCCCTCCCTAGGGCGGTTCGGCCCCCGCGCCCAGCCCGGCCCCGGAGAGCGGGCGGGAGCAGCAGATCCAGCGGCGCTTGGCCGAGTTCCACACGGCGCTGCAGGTAACCCCCCCCCCCACCCCTCTGCGACCCCCGAGACCCCCTCCGAGCCCCCCCGGCCCCTCCTGACCCCGCTGTGCCCTCAGGAAGCCGAACGAGCCTTCAGGCACCTGGAGGATTTGCAGGATGCCTTCGACTTCTGCTTCAAGGTGCACTACCAGCCAGGTGAGCCCCACGGTGGGGAGATGAGGGGTGGGCACTGCCCTGCGCCCCCTACCCCTAGCCCCCCAAAACCCTGAGCTCGCCCCCCTGCCCTCAGGTGAGGAGAGGGACCGGGACCCCGGGTACCAGCAGGAGCTCCAATCCCTCCAGGCCAAACTGCAGAACCTGGACCGGCAGCGGCGGGTGAGGAGGTGGGGGGGGGGTGGTCGGGCTGGGTTTTGGGGGGGGTCGTGCCCACCCTGAGCACCCCGTTCCGAGCCACCTCTCCCCCCAGGAGGTGCTGGCTCAGATGCAGCAGCTTTTGGGGCGCAGCGAGACCCTGCAGGAGCTGCTGCAGCAGGAGTTGGGGGGCTGGCGGGCGCGGCAGCAGCGCCTGTGCCTGGGGGGCTCCGGCGACACCAACCTGCGCCCGCTGGAGACCTGGTAGGGTTTGGGGGGGATTGGGGGGGCTCGGGGGCCTGCAGTCGGACCCCTCTGAGCTCCCTGAACGCCGCAGGTTCACGGAGTTGGGCCAGGGGTTGTTCCAGCTGCGGCAGCTGCTGCGGGCGCTGGGTGACCTGCGACAAAAGGTGACGTACGCCAGGGACCCGCTGGTGGCAGAGACGCCCCTGCTGGAGCAGAGGCTGCAGGAGCAGCTCACGCACCTGCTGAAGAGGTGGGGCTGGGCCAGGAGGGCTCCAGGGAAAGGTTCTTCCCCCCCAGAGGGTGGTGGAGAGCTGGGGAAGCTCTCCAGGGAATGGTGACCAAGGGTGACGGAGATCTGGGAGTGTTTGGACAGCAACGGGGTGGGATTTTGGGGTGTCTGTGCAGGGTCTGGAGTGGGATCAGTGATCCTCATGGGTCCCTTGCAGCTCTGGATGACTCAGGAGAGCTCCAGGGAATGGTGACCAAATCTGACAGAGATCTGGGAGTGTTTGGACAAAGCTCCCAGGCACGTTTTGGGGTGTTTGTGCAGGGTCTGGAGTGGGATCAGTGATCCTCATGGGTCCCTTCCAGCTCTGGATGACTCAGGAGGGCTCCAGGGAATGGTGACCAAAGCTGAGGGATCTCTGGGAGTGTTTGGACAACAACAGGGTGGGATTTTGGGGTGTCTGTGCAGGTCTGGATGATCCTCACAGGTCCCTTCCAGCTCTGGGAATTCTGTAATTCAGGAGGTCAGGGAGGGTTTGGGCGCTGATCTCAGATTTGGGGGGAAATTTGTGCTCTCCTGTGCTGGGCTGGACTTTGATCCTGATGGATCCCTTCCAGCTCTGGATGATTCAAAAGGTCTCCAGGGAATGGTGACCATGGGTGACAGAGCTCTGGGAGTGTTTGGACGAAGCTCCCAGGCACGTTTTGGGGTGTCTGTGCAGGGTCTGGAGTGGGATCAATGATCCTCATGGGTCCCTTGCAGCTCTGGATGATTCAAAAGCTCTCCAGGGAATGGTGACCAAGGGTCACAGAGCTCTGGGAGTGTTTGGACAATGCTCCCAGTCCTGGGGTGGGATTTTGGGGTGTTTGTGCAGGGTCTGGATGATCCTCACGGGTCCCTTCCAGCTCTGGGAATTCTGTAATTTGGGAGGTCAGGGAGGGTTGGG
>NW_026108483.1:0-8735 GCF_022539315.1 Serinus canaria | reverse complement strand
TGTGGCTCAGAGCAGCCTTCTGGCTCCTAAAATTCTGCATTGCGCAGGATGCCTCCCAGGACCAACCTCGCACCAGTGCCACCTTGGGCTGGTTTGAGAGTGCCAAGTACCTCCTGTAAACTGACACCTAGAACCAGGGTTGGTGCGTCTTGTTTCTCCAGGAAAACGGGCGTTGTTGGCGTTCCAGGGCCTGGTACTCAGAGCAGCCTTCTGGCTCGTAAAACTCTGCATTGCGCAGGATGCCTCCCAGGACCAAGCTGGATCCAGTGCCAACTCTGGATGGATTGAGAGTGCCAAGTACCTCCTGTAGTCTGACACCATGAACCAGGGTTGGTGAGTCTTGTTTCCCGGGAAAACGGGCAGCGTTGCCTTGGTGTTCCAGGGCTTGTGGCTCGGAGCAGCCTTCTGGCTCCTAAAATTCCGCATTGCGCAGGATGCCTCCGAGACGCAAGCTGGCACCAGTGCCATCAGGGGCTTGTTTGAGAGTGCCAAGTACCTCCTGCAAACTGACTCCTAGGACAAGCTTTGGTGAGTTTTACAAACCTGGGAAATGGGGCAAAGTTTTTGTTCCAGGGCTTGTGGCTCAGAGTAGCCTTCTGGCTCCTAAAATTCCGCATATCGCAGGATGCCTCCCAGGACCAAGCTGGCACCAGTGCCAACTCTGGCTGGTTTGAGAGTGCCAAGTACCTCCTGAAAACTGACACCTAGAACCAGGGTTGGTGAGTCTTGTTTCTCCAGGACAACAGGCGTTGTTGGTGTTCCAGGGCCTGTGGCTCGGAGCAGCCTTCTGGCTCAAACAATTCCGCATTGCGCAGGAGGCCTCCCAGACGCAAGCTCGCACCAGTGCCCAATTGGGCTTGTTTGAGAGTGTCAAGTACCTCCTGCAAACTGACCCGTAGAACCAGGGTTGGTGAGTCTTGTTTCTCCAGGAAAATGGGCGGTGTTTTTGTTCCAGGGCCTTTGGCTCTTTGCAGCCTTCTGGCTCAAAAAATTGCGCATTGCGAAGGATGCCTCCTGGACGCAAGCTGGCACCAGTGCCAAGTTGGGCTGGTTTGAGAGTGCCAAGGACCTCCTGCAATCTGAAGCCTAGAACCAGGGTTGGTGAGCTATGTTTCGAGGGAAAATTGGCAGCGTTGGTTGTTCCACGGGCTGTGGCTCAGAGCAGCCTACTCTCTCCTAAAATTCCGCATTGCGCAGGATGTCTCCCAGGACCAAGCAGGCAAAAGTGCCCACTTGGGCTTGTGTGAGAGTGCCAAGTACCTCCTGCAAACTGACTCATAGAATTAGGTTTGGTGAGTTTTCCTAACCTGGGAAATGGGGCAAAGTTTTTTTTCCAGGGCTTGTGGCTCTGAGCAGCCTTCTTGCTCCTAAAATTCCGCATTGCGCAGGATGCCTCCAAGAACCAAGCTGGCACCAGTGCCAACTTGGGCTTGTTTGAGAGTGCCAACTACCTCATTAAAATTGACACCTAGAACCAGTGCTGGGGAGTCTTTTTTCTCCAGGAAAACGGGCGGTGTTGGTGTTCCAGGGCCTAGAACTCAGAGCAGCTTTCTGGCTCCTAAAATTCTGCATTAGGCAGAATGCCTCCCAGGACCAAGCTGGCACCAGTTCCAAGTCAGGGTGGTTTGAGTGTGCCAAGTACCTCCTGAAAACTGACTCCAAGAACCAGGGTTGGTGAGTCTTGCTTCCAGGAAAAAGGTGCAGCGTTGCGTTGGTGTTCCAGGGCTTGTGGCTCAAAGCAGCCTTCTGGCTCCTAAAATTCCGCATTGCGCAGGATGCCTCCCAGGACCACCTGGCACCTATTACAGGGGTTTTCTGTGGTGTCAGGATCAGGAAAGGGACGACAACCTTGACTCCATGTATCAGAAGGCTTTGATTTATTATAAAATGATATATTAAATATAGAAAGTATAATAAAAGACTAAAGAGAAAGGTTTCACTAAAAGGCTAAGCTAAGAATAGCGTAGGAATGTGTAAACTGAAGTCTTCTCAGCCCGAGACAGGCCGAACAGGTGAATTGGGATAGGCTCTTAATTGCAAACAGTTTGACGGGGTCAATCACAGATTTTTCCGAGGCATTCCACAGCAGCAGATAAGAATTGTTTACTGTTGTTCCTGAGGCTTCTCAGCTCTAAGGAAAGGAAAAATCCTAAGTAAAGGATTTTTCATAAAATATGTTAGCAACAGGCACCAGTGCCAACTTGGGCTTGTTTGAGAGTGCCAAGTACCTCCTAAAAACTGACACCTAGAACCAGGGTTGGTGCCTCTTGTTTCTCCAGGACAACAGGCGTTGTTGGTGTTCCAGGGCCTGTGGCTCGGAGCAGCCTTCTGGCTCAAACAATTCCGCATATCGCAGGATGCCTCCCAGACGCAAGCTGGCACCAGTGCCCACTTGGGCTGGTTTGAGAGTGCCAAGTACCTCCTGCAATCTGACCCCTAGAACCAGAGTTGGTGTGATATGTTTCCAGGGAAAATGGGCAGCGTTGGTTGTTCCTGGGCCTGTTTCTCAGAGCAGCCTACTCTCTCTTAAAATTCCGCATTGCGCAGGATGCCTCCCAGACGCAAGCTGGCAGCAGCGCCAACATGGGCTTTTTTGATAGTGCCAAGTACCTCCTGCAAACTGACTCCTAGAACTAGGGTTGGTGAGATTTCCAGACCTGGGAAATGGGGCAAAGATTTTGTTCCAGGGCTTGTGGCTCAGAGCAGCTATCTTGTTCCTAAAATTCCACATTGCGCAGGATGCCTCCCAGGACCAAGCTGGCACCAGTGCCAATTTGGGCTGGTTTGAGAGTGCCAAGTACCTCCTGTAAACTGACACCTAGAACCAGGGTTGGTGCGTCTTGTTTCTCCAGGAAAACGGGCGTTGTTGGCGTTCCTGGGCCTGGTACTCAGAGCATCCTTCTGGCTCCTAAAATTCTGCATTGTGCAGGATGTCTCCCAGGAGCAAGCTGGCACCAGTGCCAACTCTGGTTGGATTGAGAGTGCCAAGTACTTCCTGAAAACTGAGTCCAAGAACCAGGTTTATTTAGTCTTGCTTCCAGGAAAAAGGTTCAGCGTTGCGTTGGTGTTCCAGGGCTTGTGGCTCAGAGCAGCCTTCTGGCTCCTAAAATTCTGCATTGTGCAGGATGCCTCCCCGGACCAAGCTGGCACCAGTGCCAAGTCAGGCTGGTTTGAGAGTGCCAAGTACCTCCTGCAAACTGACTCCTAGAACTAGGGTTAGTGAGTTCTCAAAACCTGGGAAATGGGGCAAAGATATTGTTCCAGGGCCTATGGCTCAGAGCTGTCTTCTGGCTCCTAAAATTCCGCATTGCGCAGGAGGCATCCCAGAGCCAAGCTGGCAGTAGTGCCAATTTGGGCTGGTTTGAGAGTGCCAAGTACCCCCTGCAAACTGACTCCTAGAACTAGGGTTGGTGAGTTTTACAAACCTGGGAAATGTGGCAAAGTTTTTGTTCTAGGGCATGTGGCTCAGAGCAGCCTTCTTGCTCCTAAAATTCCGCATTGCGCAGGATGCCTCCCAAGACCAAGCTGGCACCAGTGCCAACTTGGGCTGGTTGGAGAGTGCCAAGTACCCCCTGAGAACCGACACCTAGAACCAGGGTTGGCGTGTCTTGTTACTCCAGGAAGACGGGTGTTGTTTGTGTTCCAGGGCCTGGTACTCGGATCAGCCTTCTGGCTCCTAAAATTCCACATTGCGCAGGATGCCTCCCAGGACAAGCCTGGCTCCAGTACCAACTCTGGCTGGTTTGAGAGTGACAAGTACCTCCAGCAAACTGACCCCTAGAACCAGGGTTGGTGAGTCTTGTTTCTCCAGGAAAACGGGCGTTGTTTGTGTTCCAGGGCCTATGGCTCGGAGCAGCCTTCTGGCTCAAAAAATTCTGCATTGCGCAGGATGCCTCCCAGAAGCAAGCTGGCACCAGTGCCAACTTGGGCTGGTTTGAGAATGCCACGTACCTCCTGCAATCTGAAACCTAGAACTAGGGTTGGTGAGCTATGTTTCCACGAAAAAGGGGCAGCGTTGGTTGTTTCAGGGCCTGTGGCTCGCAGCTTCCTACTCTCTCCTAAAATTCTGCATTGCGCAGGATGCCTCCCAGGACCAAGCTGGGAGCAGTGCCAACTCTGGCTGGATTGAGAGTGCCAAGTACCTACTGCAAACTGACACCATGAACCAGGGTTGGTGGGTCTTGTTTCCAGGGTAAACGGCAGCGTTGCGTTTGTATTCCAGGGTTTGTGGGTCGAAGCAGCCTTCTGGCTCCTAAAATTCCGCATTGTGCATGATGCCTTCCAGGACTAAGCAGGCACCAGTCGAAAATTGGGCTGGTTTGAGAGTGACAAGTACCTCCTGCAATCTGACACCATGAACCAGGGCTAGTCAGCTTTGTTTCCAGGGAAAAGGAGCAGCGTTGGTATTCCAGGGTTTGTGTCTCGGAGAAGCCGTCTGCCTCCTAAAATTCTTCATTGCGCATGATGCCTTCCAGGACCAAGCTGGAATCAGTGCCAACTTTGGGTGGTTTGAGAGTGCCAAGTACCTCCTGCAATCGGACACCACGGACCAGTGTTATTTCCTGGGAAATGGGCAGCATTGGTATTGCAGGGCCTGTGGCTCGGAGCAGACTTCTGGCTCAAAAAATTCCGCATTGCGCAGGAAGCCTCCCAGAGACAAGCTGGCACCAGTGCCAATTTGGCCTGGTTTGAGAGTGCCAAGTACCTCCTGAAATCTGACACCATGGACCAGGTCTAGTGAGCTTTGTTTCCAGGGAAAGTGGCAGCATTGGTGATCCAGGGTTTGTGTCTCGGCGAAGCCGTCTCCCTCCTAAAATTCTCCATTGCGCATGATGCCTTCCAGGACCAAGCTGGAATCAGTCCCAACATGGGCTGGTTTGAGAGTGCCAAGTACCTCCTGCAAACTGACATCATGGACCAGTTTTAGTGAGTCTTGTTTTGTGGGAAAATGGCAGCATTGTTATTTCAGTGCCAGTGGCTCGGAGCAGCCTTCTGGCTCAAAAAATTCCGCGTTGCGCAGGACGCCCCTCAGAGACAAGCTGGCACCAGAGCAAACTTGGGCTAGTTTGAGAGTGCCAAGTACCTCCTGCAAACTGACCCCTAGAACCAGACTTGGTGAGTCTTGTTTCCCCAGGAAAACGGGCGGTGTTAGTGTTCCAGGGCCTGTGGCTCGGAGCAGCCTTCTGGCTCCTAAAATTCTGCATTGCGCAGGATGCCTCCCAGGACAAACCTGGCTCCAGTGCCAACTTGGGCTAGTTGGAGAGAGCCAAGTACCCCCTGAAAACTGACTCCTAGAACTAGGGTTGGTGAGTTTTACAAACCTGGGAAATGTGGCAAAGTTTTTGTTCCAGGGCCTGTGGCTCGGAGCAGCCTTCTGGCTCCTAAATTTCTGCGATGCGCAGGATGCCTCCCAGGACCAAGCTGGCACCAGTGCTAAGTCAGGCTGGTTGGAGAGAGCCAAGTACCTCCTGAAAACTGACACCTAGAACCAGGGTTGGTGCGTCTTGTTTCTCCAGGAAGACGGGTGTTGTTTGTGTTTCAGGGCCTGGTACTCGGATCAGCCTTCTGGCTCCTAAAATTCCGCATTGCGCAGGATGCCTCCCAGGACAAACCTGGATCCAGTGCCAACTATGGCTGGATTGAGAGCGACTATACCTCCAGAAAACTGACTCCTATAACCAGGGTTGGTGAGTCTTGTTTCTCCAGGAAAACGGGCGGTGTTGGTTTTCCAGGGCCTGGTACTCCGAGCAGCCTTCTGGCTCAAAAAATTCCGCATTGCGCAGGATGCTTCCCAGGACCAAGCTGGCACCAGTGCCAAGTCAGGCTGGTTTGAGAGTGGCAAGTACCTCCACCAAAATGACCCCTAGAACCAGAGTTGTTGAGTCTTGTTTCTTCAGGAAAATGGGCGGTGTCCGTGTTCCAGGGCTTGTGGCTCGGAGCAGCCTTCTGGCTCCTAAAATTCTGCGATGTGCAGGATGCCTCCCAGGAACAAGCTGGCACCAGTGCCAACTCTGGCTGGTTTGAGAGTGCCAAGTACCTCCACCAAACTGACACCTAGTACCAGGGTTGGTGAGTCTTGTGTCTCCTGGAAAACGGGCGGTATTTGTGTTCCAGGGCCTATGGCTCGGAGCAGCCTTCTGGCTATAAAAATTCCGCAGTGCGCAGGATGCCTCCCAGACGCAAGCTGGCACCAGTGCCAACTTGGGCTGGTTTGAGAATGCCTAGTACCTCCTGAAAACTGACACCTTGAACCAGGGTTGTTGAGCTAGGTTTCCAGGAAAAAGGGGCAGTATTGGTTGTTTCATGGCCTGTGGCTCGGAGCTTCCGACTCTCTCCTAAAATTCCGCATTGCGCAGGATGCCTCCAAGGACAAACCTGGCTCCAGTGCCAACTCTGGCTGGTTTGAGAGTGCCAAGTACCTACTGCAAACTGACACCATGAACTAGGATTGGTGAATCTTGTTTCCAGGGTAAACGGCAGCGATGCGTATGTATTCCAGGGTTTGTGGGTCGAAGCAGCCTTCTGGCTCCTAAAATTCCTCAATGTGCAGGATGCCTTCCAGGACTAACCAGGCACCAGTGGAAACTTGGGCTGGTTTGAGAGTGCCAAGTACCTCCTGCAAACTGACACCATGAACCAGGTTTAGTGAGCCTTGTTACCTGGGAAAAGGGCAGCATTGCTGTTCCAGGGCCTGTGGCTCGGAGCAGCCTTCTGGCTCCTAAAATTCCGCATTGCGCAGGACGCATCCCAGTGACAAGCTGGCACCAGTGCCAATTTGGGCTGGTTTGAGAGTGCCAATTACCTCCTGCAATCTGACACCATGAACCAGGGCTAGTGAGCTTTGTTTCCAGGGAAAAAAAGCAGCGTTGGTATTCCAGGGTTTGTGTCTCGGAGAAGCCGTCTGCCTCCTAAAATTCTTCATTGCGCATGATGCCTTCCAGGACCAAGCTGGAATCAGTCCCAACATGGGCTGGTTTGAGAGTGCCAAGTTCCTCCTGCAAACTGACATCATGGACCAGTGTTAGTGAGTCTTGTTTTCTGGGAAAATGGCAGCATTGTTATTTCAGTGCCAGTGGCTCGGAGCAGCCTTCTGGATCAAAAAATTCCGCATTGCGCAGGACGCCCCTCAGAGACAAGCTGGCACCAGTGCCAACTTGGGCTGGTTTGAGAGTGCCAAGTACCTCCTGCAAACTGACCCATAAAAACAGATGTGGTGAGTCTTGTTTCCCCAGGAAAAAGGGCGGTGTTGGTGTTCCAGTGATTGTGGCTCGGAGCAGCCTTCTGGCTCCTAAAATTCTGCATTGCGCAGGATGCCTCCAAGGACCAACCTGGCAGTAGTGCCAATTTGGGCTGGTTTGAGAGTGCCAAGTACCTCCTGCAAACTGACTCCTAGAACTAGGGTTGGTGAATTTTACAAACCTGGGAAATGTGGCAAAGTTTTTGTTCTAAGGCATGTGGCTCAGAGCAGCCTTCTGGCTCCTAAAATTCCGCATTGCGCAGGATGCCTCTCCAGGACCAAGCTGGCACCAGTGCCAACTTGGGCTGGTTGGAGTATGCCAAGTACCTCCTGAAAACTGACACCTAGAACCAGGGTTGGTGCGTCTTGTTTCTCCAGGAAGACGGGTGTTGTTTGTGTTCCAGGGCCTGGTACTCGGATCAGCCTTCTGGCTCCTAAATTCTGCATTGCGCAGGATGCCTCCCAGGACCAAGCTGGCACCAGTGCCAAGTCAGGCTGGTTTGAGAGTGCCAAGTACCTCCACCAAACTGACACCAAGAACCAGGGTTGGTGAGCTATGTTTCCAGGAAAAAGGGGCAGCGTTGTTTGTTTTAGGGCCTGTGGCTCAGAGCATCCTACTCTCTCATAAAATTCCGCATTGCGCAGGATGCCCCCAAGGACCAAGCTGGCAGCAGTGCAAACTTGGGCTGGTTTGAGAGTGCCAAGTACCTCCTTCAGTCTGAAACCTTGAACCAGGGTTGATGAACTATGTTTCCAGGGAAAAGGGGCAGCATTTTTTGTTCCAGGGCCTGTGGCTCGGAGAATCCTACTCTCTCCTAAAAGTCCAAATTGCGCAGGATGCCTCCCAGACCCAAGCTAGCACCAGTGCCAACTGGGGCTGGTTTGAGTGTGCCAAGTACCTCTGCAAACTGACCCCTAGAACCAGGGTTTGTGCGTCTTGTTTCTCCAGGAAAACGGGCGTTGTTTTTGTTCCAGGGCCTGCTACTCGGAGCAGCCTTCTGGCTCCTAAATTCTGCATTGCGCAGGATGCCTCCCAGGATCAAGCTGGTACCAGGGCCAAGTCAGGCTGGTTTGAGAGTGCCAAGTACCTCCTGAAAACTGACTCCAAGAACCAGGGTTGGTAAATCTTGCTTCCACGAAAAAGGTGTAGCGTTGCGTTGGTTTTCCAGGGCTTGTGGCTCCGAGCAGCCTTCTGGCTCAAAAAATTCCATATTGTTCAGGATGCCTCCCAGGACCAAGCTGGCACCAGTGCCAACTCTGGCTGGTTTGAGAGTGCCAAGTACCTCCTGCAAAGTGACTCCTAGAACTTGGGTTGGTGAGTTTTCCAAACCTGGCAAATGGGGCAAAGATTTTGTTCCAGGGCTTGTGGCTCGGAGCAGCCTTCTTGCTCCTAAAATTCCACATTGCGCCGGATGCCTTTGAGACGCAAGCTGGCTCCTGTTACATGGTTTTCCTGGGGTCCCAGGATGAGTTAACAGACGAGATCGTTGGCTCCATG
>NW_026108482.1:0-8746 GCF_022539315.1 Serinus canaria | reverse complement strand
TATTCAAAGAAAAATGTTCTTCCTTGTGGAAAAGTAGCCCATTAGTAATTTTATCAAAGGTAGGATTAGATCAAGTTTTCCTACAAGACAGTAGCAGTACTATGAAAAGCCTTTTAGCATCTATTTGACTACAGGAAACTTGAGCAAGCAGAAGTGTCTTTCCCTGCTGCAAGCTGTACTTCCTATTTACTACTGCTGCTTAAATATTGTTGAAAGAAAACTTGTCAAAAAAGACTACTGTATACAAGCAACTGGAATTATCCGTTGCATTCCCTCCAATTTTAACTAGAAAATATCAGACACACACTCTCGTTGAATATTCAAATGCATAGGTGGAGTATACCATCAATAAGAAATGGGAACGCTGGACAAAGAAGCAAATGCAGATGAATTTCAGAGAAGGAAATTATTGGAGATCTAACTGCAGTCCCTTGACTTTACAAGAAATGATGCCCAGTAAATCCCAACCTGAAACATAAAGAACTCTGTTTTTGAAAAGGGTTGCATCTATAGTCCTCTGTTCTTCCTATATGAAGAAACTGTGTTTGGAATCAATCTTCCAAGTGGTATGGCTGAAGACCTTAGATACCTCAAATTTTTTGGATTTTTTTCCAGAAGCAACTGTCTCAAAACCTCTTTAAACTGACTTTTCCCCTTAAGATGCCAAATTTTAAAAGAGCACCTTGTCATTTAACAGGGTATTCCAAACATCATTTCCAATTTTAGACTGAGTGTAACGCTCTTTCTAGTTATCTTCCTTTTTTTTTTGCAGTTTCCTGCCAACATAGGCAACAAAGTAGAGAACAGACCACAGCTCTTTCTGGAGCATCTTGAACAAATGCCCTTGCTTATGTTCCTATCATTCACTTTGCCAAAATCCCTAACGATGAAGAAAAGGTCGTGAAGGCATTACTACCAGTATTTTATGGAAATGTATGGGTGTGATTATTCAATTAGAATTTGTATCACATAGGTGATACTTGGCAAATAGCAAATGAAGGGCTTTCTTTCAGCTCTCAGACTGATGTTACATGTCAGTACTTTAATAAAAAGATAACAAGAAGGATATTGTTTAACAGTGAACTTAATTACACCGCCTACCCATGGACATCTGAATCTTAGGAAGAGACAGTGTCTGATTTAAAAAAAAATAAAGAATTATCACAGTTTAAAGAATCATGCTCATGAACACTTTGCTGAGTGAACATAGCCTATTCATTGGCTGAAATGAAGCAGGTAGACAGGACATAGGAAATATTGTTTTGTGGAGCAAACATTTATTTTCTAAAGTGATGCTTACAGATGGTGAACTCACCAACTTCGATCTTGCACAGTAGATAAGGGTACCTAACTTGCTCCATCCAGTTATCCTTTGGAATCATCATCCAAGGGGATTTTCCCCTGCCTACCTTTTTCACAATACTTTTGCAGCAGCATTGTTAGGCCTGATCAGCTGGTATGGAGGGTGAATTATCAGCAGCAAGGTGACTGGCCAGGGTCATTTGCTTCAATGGATTTTGATCTACGGGATATTCTGAAGACCTGCTTCAGCCCTGTTTGTCAGACACAGCCATCAAATGCTGCTAAACAATTGTTCGGGCTTTGGACCGCATGAAAAAGTACCTTCTGCTGCCTGTACTGGGCCATATGCTCTTTTTTCTCTCCCTCAACTTCTTCATCACCTCTCATCTGTTTCACATGAGCTATGTTCAATGTCCATAGGCTACTTTTCACAGAATCTTGAGGCCTGATGCAGTAAGAATGATAAACAGAACGCAGCTGGGATGAATTTTCCAGTTTGGATAAAACCACTTGTGTACACAAATCCCTCCATGCCCAGAAAAACCTTCACTAGTACTAGTGTTCTACCTTAAACAGCAATTTAGTCTGAAAGAAAAGCTTTTGCCCAAGAGCATCTGAGAGATTTGCATGAAGCACAGGTATCTGAAATATGCAATTTTGAATGTCAGAGGAAAAAGAAAATGGCAAGGAGTTTTTAATGTTACCGGTTTTAATTTTCAATTCCATGCACTTTTTCAAAAAGTGTCAATCTCAAAGGCCATCAACAGGATTCAGTCATCTGTAAGTTAGTATTCATATCAGAAGTGTTTCAAATCAAAAGAAGTTCAAACCTTTCCTCAAAGTTGATATGCCTAGATTTAGTATTTCTGATCTAGATTAGAAGAAAGGAAGACATTTTTTTGCTCTTGGGGTGCTGGAACACTGGAACAGGTTGCTCAGAGGAATTGTGTTAGTCCCATTCCAGAACGTATTCAAGGTCAGCTTGGATGAAGCTTTGAAGAGCAATGAATGCCACCCTTGATGGTAGATAAACAAAGCTTGAATATAGAAGAAACTCAGATTGAAGTATAGGAGCAAATTTTCTCTCAGCTCTTGGGGTAAATTCAAAGGTGTACAAAATTGCATTTCTCTGTCATTTTCACTACTGTAACAGAAAGGTTAATGAAAACGATGCAGTTCACAAACAAATTTTTAAAGAGATGAGAACTACAACATCAAACACATGGGATGGGTTTCAACATGGGACACTCTTGGGGATAAAATCTCTGTATTTCAACACTTCATCCCAATCATTAGGATTCCATGAAGTGCCAAAGAAGGCGGCAAAATATCCTTCAGGACATTATTTATTGTAGTTCAGCCATTAGTTGGAACTGGTGTTTGAACCAAAGTACATGTACCACACAGGCTTTCCATGCACTGAAAAGTTACTGCTTGCAATGAATAAGCAATGAGGATCAAAACTGATTGAAAGCATCTTAAAAAAGTCAAGTATTTCACTGTAAATGATCTATGATCAAAATACTTATTTCACCTTAGTGAGGGACAAATAAATTCTTCCATACCATGATGGTTTAAAATTGTATAAACCAATGTTTTCTTCTGAAAAGACATCATCTAATTTTTTCTTTTTTAGAAGAAAATATTCCTAGACATAGAACTAAGTAATTTTAAAGGAACAAATGAAAGGAAAATATTCTGCAAACAGAATTCAATGAAAAGCTGTGTTTTAAATATGAGGTAGATATTAAACAGAATTTGTGTACCAGATATTTGAAACAGTGCACCGGCTATTTTGCCCACAAAGAGAGGCATTTAGCATTTCAGTCTTTTCCAAGGTGTTCATGATCTGCTATGCTGATCTCTGTGCGTGCCTAGGTGTGTGCGGAAGGGGAGGCATGTGAAGGGGAGTGTCTATGTTTGCTTAACACTCGTAGTGGCAGATTCATGCTTCAGCTCCATCATTTTTTTTAGAAACTTCAAAGAGAGTGGGTATGAAAGTTCATAACCAAAAGATATTAATTCCCAAGTCATCCATTTTACCCTACCTTGTAAATCACATGCTTTCTTGCATATTTTATCAAATCTATTTTCAAGCCGCATGGAGGAATGAGAATGCAGAGAATCCCTCCAATGTCTTGCAACATTTACGCACAGATTTTCAAGAAGTTCATTATTTCTCTTTTAAATACGTCTGGGACAGGCATGATGGTGGTGTCAACCTGTTGGAGTTTTTGTTGCTGGGGGAAATTGTACGAAAGGACTGGTTTTTCCATTGACCAGTTACTGAATCAAGTGCATGAACACATTTAAAATTCAACTGGGGTTTCCTTTTTCTAGCAGACTACTTCTAGGACTAGCTAGCAGACTCAAGATGACTCTTTTTCTCTGTTTTTGTTTCTTTCCTATTTTCTTGGCTTCTTTGCAACTCTCTACACAATTTTAGAACTTTTTTCCCAACTAAAATTGTTTCATAGACCGATAATTAAGATACGCTTTTTACAAGGAATGTTTTAAATCTTTGTTAGAGTTGAGAAAGTTAAGGACATAGGTCTTTTTCTTCCCTTATGAATATTGCAATGAAATAGTTAAATAAAGACCACCTCTTTATTTTTATTTGGAATCCAAGTAGATAATTCCCATACAGTAATACATTTGGTGGACCAGTATTTGCCATTCTGATGTAAGTTGTCACTTCTTAACAATATGCCTTCTGTGACTACGTTGACAACACTTTTGGTAAAGGTCCTCACTGGTCTTAGACCCATAGGGAGAAATTTGCCCAGCCAGTGTCAGTCTTAAGCATGCGTATCAGAAGATCTTTCTCTAGCTGGGGAATTTTCCCATGAGAGGGATTCCTGGGAGAGAAGTTATGGAAGAGACAGTTATCCCGGAGTTTAACATTCTTCTTGAACATTACTTCAGGAACTTAAATCCCATGTCCACTTGGATCTGGCTCTGCACAGAGCTTTGTCATGCCAGTCCTTGAAATGCATCTCTAAGAGAATTCACTAGCACAGAATGAATGAGGGTGGAAGGGGTCTGTGGGGCTCACCAAGTCCAATCCCCCTGCTTCAACCAGGATACCTAGAGCCCGTTGCCCAGGATTATATCTGGGCCTACCTTTAATGTCTTCAATGATCCAGTCTCCACCATCTTTCTGGACACTCTGTGCCATGGTTCAGTCACCGTCACAGTAAAAAATAATTTTGTGATGTTCAGAGGCAATCTCCTGTATTTCAGTGTGTGCCCACTGCCTCTTGTCTTTTCACTGAGCATCATTGAAAAGACACTGGTTCCCTGCTCTTTGCACGATTCCTTCCCGTATGTATGTGCGCTGCGATGTAGATAAACGTCAGAAACTTCCCTGAAGCCCAGGCAGACGATATTCTCTTCATCTACCAGGAGAGTTCATTCACCGGAGGAGTTTCAAAAGTTGTCAAGCACGAATTTCCCCTGGTAAATCCATGCTGACTACATTCTTTTGTCCTCCTTCATGTGCCTGGCAATGCTCTCCAGGAATAGCTACTCCATCAACTAACTTCCTGGGGATAAAAATGAGGCTGGCTGGCTTGTACTTTTCTGAGTCCTCCTAGTTGTCTTTTGTGAAGATGGGTGACATTTGCTTTCATCCAGTCTTTGGGCCCTTTCCTCAGTCACCATGATCCATCAAACATGATCAGGAGTGGTCTCAGAAGAACATCTGCTAACACCCTTGAGACCTTTGCATCCATCTCAACAGGGCCTGTGGACTTTATGGAATACTTACCAATTCAATGACTATGGTCATAGAAATTTGCATGGGATAAGAGGACATTTTAACAGGTACTTGAAGAGTGAGTGAAAATAAATTTTTTCTATTTCACATGCAATAGAAAAAATTCAATGATTTCCAAATGTATTGCCTTCTAACTAGACAATAATGTACTGGCTGGCTATTCCCCTAACAGATGAGAGCAACTGCTTGATGTCTCTTATGCATGCAGACTATTCAAATTAGGTCATTTGAGTGGAGATTACTGGTCTTCCAATTTTCTTCCTTAAGAATTTGGAATATTTACTGAAGCAAGGACCTGAAGATGAAAGCTTCATTTCCCATCAGCGCACTCTAACATCCCTGGCCGTAATGCCATTGTTTCTCGCCAGCTGAGTTAAGAATTGATGACTACAAAGTGGATCAGCTCCAAAGGAAAGATCAAGGCTGGATAATATTCTCTCTTGGTAAAGCTATTTATCTCAAATGAAGTGACCAACTTCTAATCACTCACTGGCCTAAAGCTACAAGGAGGGGGAGATGGACCAGGTTTCCTTCCACTGCTGTTCTCTTTGTAACCTCAGTGTTTAATATGGGTATGAAGACATTCAAAAAGATAGCTGTTGCAGAATTCATAAAATTCAGTCTTAAAAAAACCATTTTTTTGCAGCTGAAATGAAAAGAGCAAATAAAATGTATAAGTTTGTCTTGCCCTGTTCTGAAGGTTTTGTAACTGGCACACCTTTCCTTATGAAAGCACTGTCCTTTCCTAAATACTCTCATATGGAGGAACATGCTTCTGATAAGAAGAGCACTAGGATGTCTTTACTCCACCTTTTATTTTTACTGATGCTTGGTCCTCTGAAATGCATGGTTTTCTAAAATTGAAATGTGCTACTATTGTTCCCACGGGGTAAGCCGCAGACTCTTCCTGTCTGCGGTGTCACTAATCAGCTATTCTCCTATTTGCCTTTAAGTAGTTGAATGTTCTGGTCTAAAAGTAGCACCTTCTATGTAGCCATGCTCTTAGTTGCCAGTGTCATCCTAAATCCAAACACCCTCCTGCAAAGGACCGCTGGTTCTGTAGTCAACTAAGGAAAAAAGACCCGTCCATCCATGCTTCCTGATTTAAAATATTAGGCTATGATGTCTCTAAACAATTCTCTGCAGTTGAACACTACTTATCTTTGGCATATTCCTTCAACTCACTTGCAAGTCATTCATGCGTTAGGTTATTGTTAGAATTGCTTCATTTGAAGATGATTAAAAGGGGTAGGAGAATACTTTTGTGCCTCTGGTATGAGGATACTTTTCAAATCCATACAAACTTCCTTCTTAAGCAAAAACCTGCATCCTGTATTGTCCTAGCTTACATTATAAAAATGCATTCTATTCCCACCCTCAAGAATGGCGGAAACCAGGGCTGGCGTATTTTTTCCTTACCTCCTGTTAATGGGCCCATCAATGTCTTGCCACATGACTCAGAGATAACTCCATCCAGGAGCCATTGCTGTTTAATGGGTAATCAAGGACCCAAAGCATGACTCAGAACGATATCAGCCCATTGCGAGATGCTCCGCCTAGGGGGGAGGAGCTAAGCATCCCCAACTGGATATCATCTGGGTTTTGGGACGCAACAAGCAGTCTTTCCATTGCATTCCCAGAGGAACGGCCACACTTACCCACTGGTTTTCTAGAGGACAAGAGCTACCAGATGGTTTCCACAGAATCACCTTTTCAACAGGACCATTTGATCTAAAATGCTACCACTACCCTAAGTATGAGGATGTCAGCTTGTGTTTTGACTCTCTCAGTGGATTTTTTTCTGTATTCTTGCATGTAATTGGTTTTTCCCCCTTTTCCTAATAAATTGTATTTCTGACTTGGAATCTTGCTGCAATGCCAGATTTCTTCAGCTCTCGACACCGACAGCGAGAGTGGGCCGCCTCAAGAAAGCTGTCGAATCCGGGCTGCAGCTGTAGGGCACAGCTGCTCTACAGCACAAGTGGACTGCCTTATGTGATAGAACTGCGCTGAGGGCAGGGACAAGGAACAGGGAGAGGTCTTCTGTATGTCTTTCAGTTTACTCCCTGGAGGGTCAAGGACACTGAAAGACACTGACTCAAAGGCATACATCAACTTCTAAAAGGGGGGAGGTCCCAGGGGAGGATACAATCTTGAAGCAACTGGGAGAAAGTGGGGGTGGAACACAAGGCAGGGAATACAATGTTTAAACCAGTAGGGGGACTACAGGGGAGGAGAATAACTTGAACAAACCAATGGGGTTTCGAAGGGCACAAAATTGATAGGGAAGTTTCTAGAGAAAGGGGCAGGCTTGGGGAGGGGTTGATGTTCAATGGGAGAAGGAACAGGGAACAAAAGGGCAGGTCTTGGGAGATGGACAGCTAGGGCAAAAACCAACACTACAGGGGGGAAAGGAACAATCCATTAATAATAACATATGCTAGAACAGCACAAAATAGGAAGGATTATAAAACGGACTACTAGAACTGCATTACAATAATAAACAGCCATGCAACAGAGTGTCTCACTGGTTTTGCTTTCAAACCAGGAGAGGCGCCAATCCAAAAGTTTCCCAACTTCAAAGTCAACTGGCTGCAGGTTTGATTTCCTTCTTAAATATATCACCAAAGTGCTACCAGCTTCTGTAAATGGCTCAGCAGCATGTCTGTTCATAGTGCCAAGCAGGGATTCACTTTGCCAGGCATGGAGGAAGTTTCTAGGAGCTTTCCACAAAAAAATCACTTCTGTGGCTGGCTTCTTCCCTCCCCACCAAAAACCAAGCCATGCCAAACCAACACCTTAACTAATCCGTAGTACTCAGTACGCATCCAATAATTCCTTTTAAACGATACTTTACGTTTTTTACCAAACACACTGAAAAGAAGTGGATCCATAATATTGATAAAAATTGTTCCAGTTCAATAGAAATATTGGGTCATGCAACTCTAGATTACATAGCTATTTTTTTGTACAATACACAGAAGAGTTTTTCACCTCCATGTAAGAGCCTAAATGAGGGATGCGGGACTCCAGGCGGCTCTCCAAAATGCAGTTTATTCCATCCAAGACGTTGCAGCAGCCCAGGGTGGTGGGTGACAGAGCCTGTGCCTACAGCTGTCAGCTCTAGCTGCAGGCAGGCCTGGAGAGCCTTTGGTTTTGGTTACAATGCATTATATACTTTGCTGAGCATCTTCATACAGTAGAACCAATCTATCCCTTAACTCTTATCTATAGCCTATCATAACTACTCTAATTACCATAGTCATGTTACTATTCTCCACTCACTAAAAGTCAGTACATTACAGTTGAAGCTGAAAGTTGTTTTTCAGTTTTCTTGGCAGTGGAAAATTCGGAGACCTTTTTTCTGCTTGCCACATTTGCTGACTTGTTTGCCTGTGCTATCTTCCTGCTTGGTAAAAACATCTTCTTTTTTGGGGTGGGTTTATCCTTTGCTCTAAGTCATAAAAGCCCCTTCTAACTAACATACCCTTTGCCTCCTTGGTTATCCAGTAAGACTGGCTCAGCAATTCTTTCCTTCTAGATGAAAACTTGCTTCCAACTCTATTCTTTCTTCAGACTCCACATTCAAAAATCTTTCTGCCAAGCATACATATCTGTGAGACTTTCTTGTCAAACTTTCATCTTTCCCAACACCTCTAAAGAAAG
>NW_026108481.1:0-8757 GCF_022539315.1 Serinus canaria | reverse complement strand
GGTGTGACCTTGGTGACCTGAAATCCACTGGGTGTCACCCAACACCGGTGGCACCTTGGTGGCTCCAACCCCAGTGGGTGTCACCAACACTGGTGTGACCATGGCAACCTCAGCCCCAAGAGGTGGTGGCACCACTGGGTGTGGTGTGACCTTGGTGACCTCAACCCCAATTGGTGCCACCCAACACTGGTGTGACCTTGGTGTCACCCAACACCAGAGGCACCTTGGTGACCTCAACCCCAATGGGTGACACCAACACTGGTGGCACCATGGTGACCTCAACTCCAAGAAATGTCACTCAACATTGGTGTGACCTTGGAGACCTCAGCCCCACGAGGTGTCACCCAACACTGGTGTGACCTCGGTGTCACCCAACACCGGAGGCACCTTGGTGACCTCAACCCCAGTGGGTAACACCAACACTGGTGGCACCTTGGTGGCACCAACCCCAATGGGTGTCACCCAATGCTGGTGTGACCATGGTGACCTGAGCCCCAGGAGGTGGCGGCACCACTGGGTGTCACCAGCATTGTTATGACCTTGGTGACCTCACCCCCAAGAAATGTCACCCAGTGCTGGTGGCACTATGGTGGCTCCAACCCCAGGAGGTGTCACCCACTGGATGTCACCAACATTGGTGTGCCCCTGGTGACCTCAGCCCCAAGAGGTGGCACCCACGGGTGCCACCCAACGCTGGTGTGACCCTGGTGCCAACCATGACCTGGAAGAACCTTCCAACCCACCCCAACCCAACCCACCCCATTCCGTGACCCCCCCGGGGACCTCCCGGAGTTTTGGGACTGTCCCCCCCCGGAGCTCTGGTGACATCTGAGGAGCACCAACTGACCTGGGCGCCGTCGGGCTCGGCCTTGAGCAGCTCCGCGGGGCCCAGCTGGTTACAGAACAGCCCTGGGGGCCTCAGCGCCGCCTCCGGCACCTGCGGGACGGACCCGATTGGTGGGGCTGGGAGGGACCTCGTCTGTGATTGGTGGGGCTGGGATGGACCTCGTCTGTGATTGGTGGGGCTGGGATGGACCTCGTCTGTGATTGGTGGGGTTGGGATGGACCTCGTCTGTGATTGGTGGGGTTGGGATGGACCTCGTGGGGTTTGGGATGGACCTCGTGTGTGATTGGTGGGGTTGGGATGGACCTCGTGTGTGATTGGTGGGTTTGGAATGGATCTCGTGGGGTTTGGGATGGATCTCGTGTGTGATTGTTGGGGTTGGGATGGATACTCGTGGGGTTTGGGATGGACTCGTGTTGTTGATTGGTGGGTTTGCAATGGATCTCGTGGGGTTTGGGATGGACCTCGTGTGGGATTGGTGGGGTTGGGATGGATCTCTGTGTGTGATTGTGGGGTTTGGAATGGATCTCGTGGGTTTGGGATGGGACCTCGGTGTGATTGGTGGGGTTGGGATGGATATCGTGGGTTTGGGATGGACCTCGTGTGTGATTGGTGGGTTTGCAATGGATTCGTGCGGTGGGGTTGGGATGGATCTCGTGTGGATTGGTGGGGCTGGGGAGACCTGTGGGGTTTGGGATGGACCTTGTGTGTGATTGGTGGGGGTGGGATGGACCTCGTGTGTGATTGGTGGGGTTGGGATGGACATCGTGTTTGATTGGTGGGTTTGGGATGGGGATCAGTGATGGATCCCAATTGGGCAGTTGGGAGCTGTTCCAACATTCTCGTCCTCTCCTTCCACACATTCCCACCCTATATCCCCCCATTCCCAATCCCATTCCCAGTCCTGATCCATTCCCGATCCCATTCCCAATCCCATTCCCAGTCCTGATCCATTCCCGATCCCATTCCCAATCCCATTCCCGATCCCATTCCCAATCCCATTCCCAGTCCTGATCCCATTCCCGATCCTATTCCCGATCCCATTCCCAATCCCATTCCTGATCCTATTCCCTGTCCCATTACTGATCCCATTCCCAATCCTGATCCCATTCCCGATGCCCTTCCCATTTTGATCCCATTCCCGATCCCATTCCTGATCCTATTCCCTATCCCAACCCTGACCCCAATCCCATTCCCTATTTCCAGGGATCCATGGCCCCATTCCCGATCCCATTCCAGCCGGAATTCCGGGATCCAGGATAGGCACAGAGCCACCTCCGTAGTGGGGTTTGGTGGGATTTGGGATGGGATCTCCATGGATCAGTGGGGATCCCAATGGGATGTCGGGATCTGCTCCAACGTTCTCCTCCTCTCCTTCCCCTTTCCAGAGCTGCTCCTGCCCTACATCCACCAGCTCCCGATCCCATTCCCCATCCCATTCCTGACACCATTCCCCATCCCCATTCCCACCCCATTCCCAATTCCCATTCCCCATTCCCATTCCCCATCCCATTCCCCATCCCATTCCCATTTCCAATAGAAACAGGAACAGATCCACATCCCCATTCCCAATCCCATTCCTGATCCCATTCCCCATTCCCAGTCATTCCTGGCCTCATTCCCAATCTCTTTCTTGATCCCATTCCCAGGGATCCAAGGCTCCATTTCCAATCCCATTCCCGATCCCATTCCTCTATCCAGTGGAAACTGGAATAGATCCACAGCCCCATTCCTGATCCCATTCCCATTCTCAGTGATCCACGGCCCCATTCCTGATCCCATTCCTGATCCCATTCCCAATCCTCATTTCCGGTGATCCATGGGCCCATTGCTCATCCCATTCCTGATCCCATTTCTGATCCCATTCTGATCCTATTCCCTATTCCCAAGGATCCATGGCATCATTCCCAATCTCATTCCCGATCCAAATCTTATTCCCTGTTCCCAAGGATCTACGGCTCCATTCCCAATCTCATTCCTGATCCCATTCCCAATCCCATTCCCAGTGATCCACAGACCCATCCCAGCACCTGGAACCTCTCCAGATGTTCCTGCACCCCCAACCCCACCCAACTCCATCCCATTCCCATTCCCAATCCCATGTCCCATTCCCAGGGATCCACAGCTCCATTCCCAATCCCATTCCCAATCCCATGTCCTATTCCCAGGGATCCACAGTGCTGTTCCTGATCCCATTTCTGATCCCATTCCCCATTCCCAGGGATCCATGGACTCATTCCCGATCCCATTCTTGATCTCAGTCCCATTCCCAATGATCCACAGCCCCATTCCCAATCCTATTTCTGATCCCACTCCCATTTCCAGAGGAAACGGGAACGGATCCAAAGCCCCATTCCTGATCCTATTCCTGATCCCAATCCCATTCCCATCTCCTCAGGGATCCACAGCCCCATTCCCAATCCCATTCCTAGTCCTATTTCCTATTCCCAGTGATCCATGGCCCCATTCCTGATCCCATTCCCAATCCCATTCCTGCCTCATTCCCGATCCCATTCCCAATCCCATTCCCAGTGATCCACGGCCCCATCCCACCACCTGGAACCTCTCCAGATCTTCCTGCACCCTCACCTCCATCCCATTCCCACCCCATTCCCATCCCCATTCCCAATCCCAATCCCAATCCCGATCCCTATTCCCAATCTCATTCCCGATCCCATTCCCGATCCCATTCCCGATCCCGATCCCGATCCCATTCCCTCCCGGCGGCTCCCACCTGCTCCGAGCACATGGAGTTGATGCCGGCCATGACGGGATTCATGGGAATGCCGCCGCCCATGGCGCCCATGCCGGGAACGCCGCCGGGAACGCCGCCGGAGCCGCCGGGAACGCCGGAGCCGGGAATACCGGAGCCGGGAACGCCGGGGCCGGGAATGCCGGGGCCGGGAACACCGGGGCCGGGAATGCCGGGAACGCCGGGTCCGGCCATGGAGACGGTGATGCTCATGTTGTTGTACATCCCCTGCGGAGCCGCCGGCGCCGCGCCCGCCGGGCCGAAAACCCTGGAAAACCGGGAAAGGGCGTCGGGAACGGCCGGGATCCCGGAAAAACCTGGAATTCCGAAGGGTTCCGGCACTGGGATGGCGGAGGTTCGGTTCTGTTGTGGTCCAGTTCCACCCTGGTGATCCTGGGGTGGTCCCAGGGGTTTTCCGGGAATTCCTTCCCAAATTCCTCCTCCTTTCCCAGGGAATTCCCTTTGTTCCGCGAGGAACTGGGATTCAGGGAATTCTGGGATGGTTTGTGGGGAACGGATCTTGAGGAGAAGCCACGGGAATATTTCAGGATCTGATTTTTCCTTGGAAAAGTTCCAGGGATGAGACGGCCACAGATTCCCTGGGAATTCCAGCCCAGCCAGGAATTCCTTCCCCAATCCCATTTCCCCTTTCCCAGGGAATTCCTGCCATTCCCAGCTCTCCCAGCCTGGCTTTGGATCCATCCCAGCTCCTGTCCAGGAAGGAATTTTGGGAATTCCCTGGGAATTGGGGACTCCAGGCAGGGTCTCCCTTCCCTTCTCCATCCCCAAATCCCATAAAATCCCTCGGGATGGATCCTGAGTGTGCTGGATCCCAGAATCCCGGAATGGTTTGGGATGGGATCCATGGACCTTCAATCCCATCCCATTCCCACCATCCCAAACTGCTCCAGCCTTTCCTTGGACACTCCCAGGGATTCTCTGGGAATTCCAGCCCGGCCGGGAATTCCTTCCCAAGATCCCACCCCAATCCCACCTTTCCCTGCAGCTGCTCCCATCCCAAATCCACCCGATCCCGACCCCATTCCCGATCCCATTCCCAGGGATCCAGGGCCCCATCCCAAGGGCTGGAATTCCTCGGGATGTCTCTGCATCCCCAAGGCTCCGAACTGATCCCATTCCCAACAAAGGGAACGTGGATCCCTCGGGAATTCCCGGGATCATCGGCTCTCGGTGCCCTCCGGAGCGAAGCTTTTGGGGATTTGGGGATGGGGATCCCAGCGGGGGGTTGGGATCTGCTCCGGCTCCATCCCATCTCCTTCCTGATCCCATTCCCAGGGATGGCGATGATTCCAGAGGGCGATTCCCAGGGATGATTCCAGAGAATGATCCCAATGGAGAATTCCGATGGATAATTCCAATGGGTGACTCCAATGGATGGTTCCAATGATAATTCCAAAGGAGCATTCCAAAGGATAATTCCCATGGACAATCCCAAGGGACGCCTCCAATGGATAATTCCAAAGGGTCATTCCAATGGATAACCTCCATGGATAATTCCAAAGGGTCATTCCAATGGAAAACTCAATGGATAATTCCAAAGGGTTATTCCAATGGATAACCTCCATGGATAATTCCAAAGGGTTATTCCAATGGATAACCTCCATGGATAATTCCAAAGGGTCATTCCCACGGACAATCCCAATGAGTGACTCCCAAGGATAATTCCGAGGGATAATTCCACTGGATAAATCCAAAGGATAATCCCAACAGATAATTCCTAGGGGGGCACTCCCATGGATAATTCCAATGGATAATTCCCATGGGTAATTCCAATGAGTGACTCCCACGGATAATTCCCATGGACAACTCCCATGGATAATTGCCATGGATAATCCCAGTGGATAATTCCAAAGGACAATTCCCATGGATAATTGCCATGGATAATCCCAGTGGATAATTCCAAAGGACAATTCCCATGGATAATTGCCATGGATAATCCCAGTGGATAATTCCAAAGGACAATTCCCATGGATAATTGCCATGGATAATCCCAGTGGATAATTCCAAAGGACAATTCCCATGGATAATTGCCATGGATAATCCCAGTGGATAATTCCAAAGGACAATTTCAATGGATAACTCCCATGGACAATTCCCATGGGTAATTCCAATAGATAATTCCCACGGATAATTCCCATGGATAATCCTACTGGATAATTCCAAAGGGCAATTCCCATGGATAATTCCCACGGATAATTCCCATGGATAATTCCAAAGGACAATTCCAAAGGGCAATTCCCATGGCAAATCCCAAAGGAAAATTGCAATGGATGAGTCCAATAGGTAATCCCAGTGACTCCCATGGGAAATTCCCATGGAAAATTCCAATGGACGTTTCCACTGGATAATTCCTAAGAATGATTCCAATGGACCATTCCAAAGGATGATTCCAACGGGTGATTCCATGGATAAATCCAATGGCTAATCTCAATGGGTGATTCCACGGATAAATCCAATGGATAATTCCAAGGAATGATTCCAGTGGATCATTCCATTGCACAGTTCCATTGGACGATCCCAACGGACGAATCCAATGGACAGTTCCAAGGGACAATCCCAACTGATAATTCCAATGGATAACTGCCATGGAAAATTCCAATGGACAATCCCAATGGATGATCCAATGGAAAATTCCAATTAATGAGTCCAGTGGATAATCCCAATGGACGATCCCAATGGATGATTTCAAAGAATGATTCCAACAGATAATTCCAGAGGACAATTCCAATGGAGTATTCCATTGGAAAATTCCATTGGAAAATTCCAGTGGATAATTCCACTGGACAATCCCAATGAGTGACTCCAATGGCAAAATCCAATGGACATTCCCAAAGGACAATCCCAATGAGTGCATCAGTGCATGATCCCAAAGGACAGTTCCAATGGACAATCCCAAGGGACGATCCCAATGGATAATTCCAAAGGACAATTCCCATAGACAATCCCAATGGACAATCCCAATGGACATTCTAATGGATGATCCCAATGGATGATCCCAATGGATGATCCCAATGGACATTCCCATAGACAATCCAATGGACATTCCAATGGAGAATTCCAAGGGACAATCCCAATGGACATTCCCAATGGACATTCCCAATTAATGACTCCAATGGACAATCCCAATAGACAATCCCAATGGACAATCCCAATGGACATTCTAATGGATGATCCCAATGGATGATCCCAATGGATGATCCCAATGGACATTCCCAATGGATAATTCCAGTGGATGATCCGAATGGACAATTCCAAAAGACAATTCCCACGGACAATTCCAATGGACATTCCCAATTAATGACTCCAATGGACATTCCCAATGGATGATCCCAATGGACAATTCCCACAGACATTCCCAATGGACAGTCCCAATGAGTGACTCCAATGGACAATCCCAAGGGACAATCCCAATGGATGATCCCAATGGACAATCTCAAAGGACATTCCCGATGGACAATCCCAATGGACATTCCCAATGGACGATCCCAGTGGACGATCCCAATGGACAATCCCAACGAGTGACTCCACTGGACATTCCCAATGGACAATCCCAAGGGACAATTCCAATGTACATTCCCAATGGACATTCCCAAAGGACATTCCCAATGACTCCAATGGACATTCCAATGGACAATGCCAATGGAGAATTCCAATGGATAATCCCAAAGGACATTCCCAAAGGACAATCCCAATGGACATTCCCAATGGATAATCCCAATGGACAATTCCCACGGACAATCCCAATAGACAATCCAAATGGATAATACCAATGGACATTCCCAATGGATAATCCCAAGGAACAATTCCAATGTACATTCCCAATGGATAATTCCAACGGACATTCCCAATGGATAATTTCAATGGACAATCCCAATGGACAATCCCAATGGACGATCCCAATGGATAATTCCAAAGAACAATTCAAAAGGACATTCCCAATGGACATTCCCATTGAACAATCCCAACGGCCATTCCCAATGGACAATCCCAAAGGACATTCCCAATGGACGTTCCCAATGAACATTCCCAACGGCCATTCCCAATGGACATTCCCAATGACCATTCCCAACGGCCATTCCCAATGGACAATCCCAAAGGACATTCCCAATGGACGATCCCAATGAACAATCCCAATGGATGATCCCAATGGACATTCCCAATGGACATTCCCGATTGACATTCCCAATGGACGTTCCCAATGGACGTTCCCAATGAACATTCCCGATGGACATTCCCACCGGCCCCTTCCCAAGGGCTGTCCCGCCGCCCCCGTTCCCTCACCCGTTATTCCCGACGTTCCCGGCCTGCCAGGATTTCAGCTCCGGCGATTGGTAGCCGGGCGCGGGCGGCGCCGGCGGCAGCTGCGGCGACACCAGGGGGCTGCCGGGGCTCAGCGCCGGCGCGAATCCCGACGGATCGCTCTGCTGGCCCAGCCCTGGGAATTCCGCAGTCCAGTCACCGGCGGGAATTTCCTCCCCAATTCCCAAATTTCCCACCCCCATCCCAGACATTTCCGCCCAGGATTCGTCGCTCTTGGCTGGGGTGGGATTCCCGTCCTGACAATTCCCATGGTACTCCAAGGTGTTCTTGGATATTCCCAGGGAGTCTCTGGGAATTCCTTCCCAATTCCCTCCCTTTTCCCAAGGAATTCCCTCCATTCCCAGCTCTCCCAGCCTGGCATTGGATCCATCCCCATCCCAGCTCTTCTCCATGAAGGAATTTTGGGAATTCCCTGGGAACTGGGGACTCCAGGCAGGGTCTCCCTTCCCTTCTCCATCCCAAATCCCACAAAAATCCTTTGGGATGGATCCTGGATCCCAGAATCCCAGAATGGTTTGGGATGGGATCCATGGACCTTCAATCCCACCCCACCCCCACACCAAAATCCTGGGATTTTCCAGCCTTTCCTCGGACACTCCCAGGGATTCTCTGGGAATTCTTTCCCAGCCCCTCCTAGCCGGGAATTGCCAAAATTCCTCCCCAGTCTCCTCCTCCATTCCCACTTTTCCCACCCTTCCCATTCCCATCCTCGGGAATCTCCTTCCCATTCCCTCCCAGCTCCTGAATATCCCCAGTGTCTGAAATATCCCAAATGTCCCAAATATTCCGAATATCCCAAATATTCTGAATACCCCAAATG
>NW_026108480.1:0-8775 GCF_022539315.1 Serinus canaria | reverse complement strand
CAGTTTGCAGGAGGTACTTGGCACTCTCAAACAAGCCCAAGTTGGCACTGCTGCCAGCTTGGGTCTGGGAAGCATCCTGTGCAATGCGGAATTTTAGGAGAGAGTAGGATGCTCCGAGCCACAGGCCCTGAAACAACAATGCTGCCCTTTTCCCTGGAAACATAGCTCACCAACCCTGGTTCTAGGTTTCAGATTGCAGGAGGTACTTGGCACTCTCAAACCAGCCCAAGTTGGCACTGGTGCCAGCTTGGTCCTTGAGGAATCGTGCGCAATGCGGAATTTTGGAGTTTATACCAGAGGGCTGCTCAGAGCCATAGGCCCTGGAACACCAACACCACCCTTTATTTCTGAAGAAACAAGACTCACCAACTCTGCTTCTAGGGGTCAGTTTGCAATAGGTACTTGTCACTCTCAAACCAGCCCAAGTTGGCACTGGTGTCAGCTTGGTCCTGGAAGACATCCTGCGCAATGCGGAATTTTAGGAGCCAGTAGGCTGCTCTGAGCCACAAGCCCTGGATCACCAATGCTCCCCCTTTCCCTGGAAAGAAAGCTCACTAGCCCTGGTTCATGGTGTCAGTTTTCAGGAGGTACTTGGCACTCTCAAACAAGCCCAGGTTGGCATTGCTGCCAGCTTGGTCCTGGGAGGCCTCCTGCGCAATGCAGAATTTTAGGAGCCAGAAGGCTGCTCTGACCACAGGCCATGAAACAAAATCTTTGCCCCATTTCCTAGGTTTGGAAAACTCACCAACCCTAGTTCTAGGAGTCAGTTTGCAGGAGGTACTTGGCACTCTCAAACCAGCCAGAGTTGGCACTGGTGCCAGCTTGGGTCTGGGAGGCATCCTGCACAATGCGGAATTTTAGGAGCCAGAAGGCTGCTCTGAGCCACAAGCCCTGGAACACCAACGCAAGGCGCCCTTTTTCCTGGAAGCAAGCTCACCAACCATGGTTCTTGGAGTCACTTTTCAGGAGGTACTAGGCACTCTCACACCAGCCTGACTTGGCACTGGTGCCAGCTTGGTCCTGGGAGGCATCCTGCGCATTGCAGAATTTTAGGAGCCAGAAGGCTGCTCTGAGTACCAGGCCCTTGAACACCAATAACGCCCGTTTTCCTGGAGAAACAAGACTCACCAACCCTGGTTGTGGGAGTCTGTTTTCAGGAGGTACTTGGCACTCTCAAACCAGCCCAAGTTGGCCCTGGTGCCACCTTGGTCCTGGGAGGCATCCTGCGCAATGCGGAATTTTAGGAGCCAGAAGGCTGCTCTGAGCCACAGGCCCTGGAACAACAATGCTGCCCATTTCCATAGAAACAAAGCTCACTAATCCTGGTTCATGGTGTCAGATTGCAGCAGGTACTTGGCACTCTCAAACCAGCCCAAGTTGGCACTGGTTCCAGCTTGGTCCTTGAAGGCATCATGCGCAATGCGGAATTTTAGGAGGCAGACGACTTCTCCGAGACACAAACCCGGGAATACCAACGCTGCCCCTTTTCCCTGGAATCAAGACTCACACACTCTGGTTCTAAAAATGAGTTTGCAGGAGGTACTTGGCACTTTCAAACCAGCCCAAATTTGCATGGGGACCAGCTTGGTCCTGGAAGGCATCCAGCTCAATGCGGAATTTTAGGAGCCAGGAGGCTTCCCCTAGCCACAAGCCTGGACGTAAAATTTTGACTAACTTCCCAGGTTTGGAAAATTCACCAATCCTAGTTCTGGGAGTCAGTTTGCAGGAGGTACTTGGCACTCTCAAACCAGACAAGTTGGCACTAGTACCAGCTTGGTCCTGGGAGGCATCCAGCGCAATGCGGAATTTTAGGAGACAGTAGGCTCCTCTGAGAAACAAGCCCTGGAAAAAAAACTTTGCCCCATTTCCCAGGTTTGTAAAACTCACCAAACCTGGTTCTAGGTTTCAGATTGCAGGAGGTACTTGGCACTCTCAAACCAGCCCAAGTTGGCACTGGTGCCAGCTTTCGTCTGGGAGGCATTCTGCGCAAAGCGGAATTTTTTGAGCCACACGGCTGCTGCGAGCCACAGGCCATGGAACACAAACACTGCCCGTTTTCCTGAAGAAACACGAGACTCACCAACTCTGGTTCTAGGGGTCAGTTTGCAGGAGTTACTTGGCACTCTCAAACCAGCCCAAGTTTCCACTGGTGCGAGCTTAGTCCTGGAAGGCATCCTGCACAATACGGAATTTTAGGAGCCAGAAGGCTGCTCTGAGCCACAAGCCCTGGAACAAAATCTGCCCCTTTTCCATGGGAAACAAGCTCACCAACCCTAGTTCTAGGAGTCAGTTTGCAGGAGGTACTTGGCACTCTCAACCAGCCTGACTTGGCACTGGTGCCAGCTTGGTCCTTGGAGGCATCCTGCGCAATGCGGAATTTTAGGAGCCAGAAGGCTGCTCTGAGCCACAAGCCCTGGAACACCAATGCTGCCCTTTTCTCAGGAAACAAGACTCACTAACCCTGGTCCATGGTGTCAGATTGCAGGAGGTACTTGGCACTCTCAAACCAACCCAAGTTGGCAGTGCTGCCTGCTTGGGTCTGGGAGGCATCCTGTGCAATGCGGAATTTAAGAGAGAGTAGGATGCTGCGAGCCCCATGCCTTGAAACAACCAATGCTTCCCCTTTTCCCTGGAAACATAGCTTACCAACCCTGGTTCTATGTTTCAGATTGCAGGAGGTACTTGGCACTCTCAAACCAGCCCAACTTGGCACTGGTGCCAGCTTGCCTCTGGGAGGCGTCCTGCGCAATGCAAGAGGCGCAGAAGACGGGTTACCCCAACTGGCCAAAGGTAGGTGACGTTTCCCGGCATCTTTCGGCAGAAGCCGCGGTCCGGAGCGCACCGCGACCGGCACAATGCTCTGTGCGCGAACAAGCCGCTTCTTCGCCTCCGGGCGACGGAGAGCTCGGCAGATGCTGAGACGCGTTAAACGAAGGCACAAAGCACCGGGATTGAGTGCACAGCTCTCAAACTGAGCCAGGACAAGAACTAATCACTTTCCAGACGTTTAAGCTTCGTTTAACAGACGAAGGGAAAAAGTTCTCGGAAAACTTTTCCTTGCACACTTCTAAGCTATTTGACGCAATCCGTGGGGAATCTTACATTTTCTTTCCGCCTCGGAGCTAGTAAGAACTCGACTAGCTTTATGAAAAACGTCGAGGGATTCTTCCTGTGCTGGCACAGTTTTTTCTTGAGAGAAAGCCTGGAAAAGCTTTTTCGCTAAGATGTAGGTGTCAAGAGCCGCAGAAGACGGGTTACCGCAACTTGCCAAAGGTAGGTGCCGTTTCCCGGCATCTTTCGGCAGAAGCCGCGGTCCGGAGCGCACCGCGACCGGCACAATGCTCTGTGCGCGAACAAGCCGCTTCTTCGCCTCCGGGCGACGGAGAGCTCGGCAGATGCTGAGACGCGTTAAACGAAAGCCCAAAGCACCGGGATTGAGTGCACAGCTCTCAAACTGAGCCAGGACAAGAACTAATCACTTTCCAGACGTTTAAGCTTCCTTTAACAGACAAAGGGAAAAAGTTCTCTGACAACTTTTCTTTGCACCTTTCTACGCTATTTGAAGCACTCCGTGGGGAATCTTACGTTTTATTTTCGCCTCGGAGCTGATAGGAATTCCACTAGCTTTATGAAAACACGTCCGGGGATTCTTCCTGTGCTGGCACAGTTTTTACTTGATAGAAAGCATGGAAAAGCTTTTTCGCTAAGATGTAGGCGGCAAGAGCCGCAGAAGACGGGTTACCGCAACTCGACAAAGATAGGTGCCGGTTCCCGGCTTCTTTCGGCAGAAGACGCGGTCCGGAGCGCACAGCGACCGGCACAATGCTCTGTGCGCAAACAAGCCGCTTCTTCGCCTCCGGGCGACGGAGAGCTCGGCAGGTGCTGAGACGCATTAAACGAAAGCACAAAGCACCTGGATTGAGTGCACAGCTCTCAAACTGAGCCAGGACAAGAACTAATCACTTTCCAAACGTTTCAGCTTCGTTTAAAAGATGAAGGGAAAAAGTTCTCAGACAGCTTTTCTTTACACCTTTCTATGCTATTTGAAGCACTCCGTGGGGAATCTTACTTTTTCTTTTCGCCTCGGAGCTAGAAAGAACTCGACTAGCTTCATGAAAAACGTCGAGGGATTCTTCCTGTGCTTGCACAGTTTTTTCTTGAGAGAAAGCCTGGAAAAGCTTTTTCGCTAAGATGTAGGCGGCAAGAGCCGCAGAAGACGGGTTACCGCAACTCGCCGAAGGTAGGTGCCGGTTCCCGGCGTCTTTCGGCAGAAGCCGCGGACCAGAGCGCAACGCGACCGGCACAATGCTCTGTGCACGAACAAGCCGCTTCTTCACCTCCGGGCGACGGAGAGCTCGGCAGATGCTGAGACGCATTAAACGAAGGCGCAAAGCACCGGGATTGAGTGCACAGCTCTCAAACTGAGCCAGGACAAGAACTAATCACTTTCCAGACATTTAAGCTTCCTTTAACAGACGAAGGGAAAAAGTTGTCGGACAACTTTTCTTTGCACCTTTCTAAGCTATTTGAAGCACTCCGTGGGGAATCTTACTTTTTCTTTTCGCCTCGGAGCTGAAAGGAATTCGACTAGCTTTATGAAAACACGTCCGGGGATTCTTCCTGTGCTGCCACAGTTTTTTCTTGAGAGAAAGCCTGGAAAAGCTTTTTCGCTAAGATGTAGGTGGCAAGAGCCGCAGAAGACGGGTTACCGCAACTGGCGAAAGGAAGGTGCCGGTTCCCAGCGTCTTTCCGCAGAAGCTGCGGTCTGGAGCGCACAGCGACGGGCACAATGCTCTTTGCGCGAACAAGCCACTTCTTCGCCTCCGGGCGACGGAGAGCTCGGCAGATGCTGAGAAGCATTAAAAGAAAGGCGGAAAGCCCCGGGATTGAGTGCACAGCTCTCAAACTGAGCCAGGACCAGAGCTAACCACTTTCCAGACGTTTAAGCTTCCTTTAACAGACGAAGGGAAAAAGTTCTCCGACAACATTTCTTTGCAACTTTCTAAGCTATTTGAAGCACTCCGTTGGAATCTGTCCTGGTTTTGGACAAATTTGGAGAGAATCCCCAAAAAGGGCTTCTCCAAAAGCAAACCCACAGGCCCCTTCCCCAATTGGTTCAGGAAGAATTCCTCGGAGAGTGGTGGAAAGAACCTGTTTATTTGACAAGCACAGCACCCCCCAGCACACACAATGAACAATACCGGATGACACCACTCTTCCACTGCTCTGAGAAAGATGACAAATTCGGAAAAGTCTCTCCTGGGGGTTTGCTGTTATCAGTCCCTCCGGCGCTGAGGCAGCTGCTGCAGCCACAAGGTGTAACCTCTCTCTCGGTGTTCTGAATCCCAGTCCGGAGCAGTCAGCAGGTCCAAACGGAGTGGGGGGAACAGTCCAGAAAGGAATTTGGACTGTTTAGCTAAAGAAACTAATGAGAAGGGGGGAAAGAAGCAAGAGCAAGCAAAGCAGAAGCGAAGCAGAGGCAAGAGCGAGAGCAAAAAGCAGGGCAAAAAGCAGAGAAGCCGCAAAATACTCTGGTGCTATCTGTATGTCCCGCCGAGTAGCTGATAGGAGGCCCAAAACAAAACCTTCACTCTGCCAGTCTTAAAGGCACAGAACATAATATCCAGCATAAATTACATACACACGAATGGGGATAACAGTCACCCTAGGACAGAATCTTACGTTTTATTTTCGTCTCGGAGCTGATAGGAATTCGACTAGCTTTATGAAAAGACGTCCGGGGATTCTTACTGTGCTGACACACAGTTTTTTCTTGAGAGAAAGCCTGGAAAAGCTGTTCCGCTAAGATGTAGGTGGCAAGAGCCGCAGAAGACGGGTTACCGCAACTCGCCGAAGGTAGGTGCCGGTTCCCGGCGTCTTTCGGCAGAAGCTGCGGTCCGGAGCGCACCGTGACCGGCACAATGCTCTGTGCACGAACAAGCCGCTTCTTCACCTCCGGGAGACGGAGAGCTCGGCAGATGCTGAGATGCGTTAAACGAATGCGCAATACACAGGGATTGAGTGCACAGCTCTCAAACTGAGCCAGGAAAAGAACTAACCACTTTCCAGACATTTAAACTTACTTTAACATAGGAAGGGTAAAAGTTCTCGGACAACTTTTCTTTGCACCTTTCTAAGCTATTTGAAGCACTCCGTAGGGAATCTTACTTTTTCTTTTTGCCTCGGAGCTGATAGGAATTCCACTAGCTTTATGAAAACACGTCCGGGGATTATTTCTGTGCTGGCAGAGTTTTTTCTTGACAGAAAGCCTGGAAAAGCTTTTTCGCTAAGATGTAGGCGGCAAGAGCCGCAGAAGACGGGTTACCGCAACTCGACGAAGGTAGGTGCCGGTTCCCGGCGTCTTTCGGCAGAAGCCGCGGTCTGGAGCACACTGCGACCGGCACAATGCTCTGTGCGCGAATAAGCCGCTTCTTTGCCTCCGGGTGACCGAGAGCTAGGCAGATACTGAGACGCGTTAAACGAAAGCGCAAAGCACCGGGATTGAGTGCACAGCTCTCAAACTGAGCCAGGACAAGAACTAACAACTTTCCAGACATTTAAACTTACTTTAACATAGGAAGGGACAAAGTTCTTGGACGACCCCACCACTTCTAAAATTCTATTTAGAAGTAAAAAAGAACCCATTCAAACAACCAAGTCTCTGTTCCCATCTGTATAAAATAAGCAGTTCATTTCCTGCTTTCTTAGCAGATACTTTAGCTTCTATTTTTATGGCAACCTTTTCTTGCTCTTCTAGATTAGAACAAAATTCTTACAGCATATGATGAAATATAGGTTTGCTGTATCTTATATATCCTATATTCTATATCTTATATTCTTATATACAGAAGTCCAGCAAGGAGTTCAGACCTCAAAGGAAGTGTCTGTACAACAAGATTCAGCACAACGTTGAGACATACTATCTTTTTTTCAGGAAAAGCAGCCAAACGGAAACTTTTGAGACTTCTATACGATCATGGATGCTTGCTTCCAGAACCTGACCTAAGTTGCTGGAAACTAGTTGCAATATTACTGTAAGCAGTGCTGTGAATGTAGGACATCGTCATTCTTCTCTTCCATTGAAAACCTCAAGTGGAGTCGTGTCACTTCTCTTCAAAATTTAGATTTCCTTGCAAACTGGTAAAATAATGATAAATAAAGTGTTCTGTTCATACAGATTAAACCTGATGTTCAAAATGAAAAAAAAATAAATTCAGATATGGTCTGCAATAATACAGCACAGAGAAGAAGAACCAGACTGGCCTAGAAAAGAAAGAAATGAAGCAGAATTTGGGAATTTGGAAGACCTTGTGATGAATTGTACAAATAAATTAAGGAATTCAATATAACCTATCCAAATTCAATCAGTGATGCACAGACAGAGAAAAAGAACTAATTACTACTAATATTTCTTTCATTCTCCAACAAGAAGTGCAATGATCCTCTGGAATGCACGGAAGATTGTTGGAAAAGACAGCAGCCTTCTTCTTCCCAACATATTCCTCAGAACTCCAGGAGACAAATAATTTGAACTATGAGGACATTTCTCTCTGTCAAACTCCCAGAGCAGAGCCAATATTCTCTTCCTTTAGGGATCCTCGCCTCCCTGGAGGAGTGGTGGATAGTCTACAGCCCCGGTACATCAGCCAGACACTCCGCCCTATTTCCCATGGCTTCTGAAGCAAGGACATCATCTCCACTGGCTGTCTAGCCTAAATATATGCAAGGCACAACAAAGAACATAGCCAAAACCTTGAGCACAGCTTATGGGCTTTGAAAGAAAAATCTCAGGATGGCAATACTGGATCTTCTGATCCAAACCATCAGGAAACCTTTCTTTAGAGGTGTTGGGAAAGATGAAAGTTTGACAAGAAAGTCTCACAGATATGTATGCTTGGCAGAAAGATTTTTGAATGTGGAGTCTGAAGAAAGAATAGAGTTGGAAGCAAGTTTTCATCTAGAAGGAAAGAATTGCTGAGCCAGTCTTACTGGATAACCAAGGAGGCAAAGGGTATGTTAGTTAGAAGGGGCTTTTATGACTTAGAGCAAAGGATAAACCCACCCCAAAGAAAGAAGATGTTTTTACCAAGCAGGAAGATAGCACAGGCAAACAAGTCAGCAAATGTGGCAAGCAGAAAAAAGGTCTCCGAATTTTCCACTGCCAAGAAAACTGAAAAACAACTTTCAGCTTCAACTGTAATGTACTGACTTTTAGTGAGTGGAGAATAGTAACATGACTATGGTAATTAGAGTAGTTATGATAGGCTATAGATAAGAGTTAAGGGATAGATTGGTTCTACTGTATGAAGATGCTCAGCAAAGTATATAATGCATTGTAACCAAAACCAAAGACTCTCCAGGCCTGCCTGCAGCTAGAGCTGACAGCTGTAGGCACAGGCTCTGTCACCTATGACCCTGGACTGCTGCAACATCTTGGATGGAATAAACTGCATTTTGGAGAGCCACCTGGAGTCCCGCATCCCTCATTTATGCTCTTACATGGAGGTGAAAAAACTCTTCTGTGTATTGTACAAAAAAATAGCTATGTAATCTAGAGTTGCATGACCCAATATTTCTATTGAACTGGAACAATTTTTATCAATATTATGGATCCACTTCTTTTCAGTGTGTTTTGTAAAAACGTAAAGTATCCTTTAAAAGGAATTATTGGATGCGTACTGAGTACTACGGATTAGTTAAGGTGTTGGTTTGGCATGGCTTGGTTTTTGGTGGGGAGGGAAGAAGCCAGCCACAGAAGTGATTTTTTGTGGAAAG
>NW_026108479.1:0-8780 GCF_022539315.1 Serinus canaria | reverse complement strand
CCATGAAATTCCTCAAAAATTCACGAAAGTTCACGAAACTCCACAAAAACCCCCAAAACTCCCCAAAATTCCCATTTTTCCCATTCCTCACCACCAGGAGACCCCAAAACCTCCTCACTTTTCTGGAGAATCCCTCAATTTTCTGGGAGTTCCAAATCCAAATGGGTTGGAGCTCCAAATCCACGAAACTCCTCAAAAATTCACGAAAATTCATGAAAATCCCCAAAAATCCATGAAAACTCATAAAAATCCCCAAAAATCCCCCAAAATTCCCATTTTTCCCATTCCTCACCACCAGGAGACCCCAAAACCTCCTCACTTTTCTTGTAACCCATCAAATGGTTTTGATCTCCAAATCCACGAAATTCCTCAAAAATTCACAAAAGTTCTCGAAACTCCAGAAAATCCCTCCAAATCCCTCAAAATTCCCATTTTTCCCATTCCTCACCACCAGGAGACCCCAAACCCTCCTCACCTTGCTGGAGAACCCCTCAATTTTCTGGGAATTCCAAATCCAAATGGCTTGGAGCTCCAAATCCACGAAAATTCACGAAACTCCACGAAACTCCACGAAACTCCTCAAAAATCCATAAAAATCCCCAAAAATCCCCCAAAATTCCCATTTTTCCCATTCCTCTCCACCAGGAGACCCCATAACTCCTCATTTTTCCGGGAATTTTTGACCTTCTCGGTTGGAATTGTCCCCTCAGGGCTCTCCGGCGGCGCGCCGCGCCTTCGTCCCGCAGCTGCGCAGCGGCAAATTCAACGTCCTGCTGACCACCTACGAGTACATCATCAAGGACAAGCACATCCTGGCCAAGGTCAGCAACTCCCAAATCTTTTTTTCCCACTCTCTGGGTGGAAAAAAAAATGAAATTTTGATAAATTTTGATCTTTCTGGAAGTTCTCAGAGCGGAGAAGTTAAAAATGGGAGGAGGGTGGAAGAAGGAGGAGAATAAATGAGGTTGAAATTTGGTTTTTTTGGGTTGTTCTTGGGTATTTTTGGAGGTTAATTTTTATTTTATTGAGTTTTTTTCTTGTTTTTTGAGTTTTTTCTATTTTTTTTAAGTTTTTTTCTGATTTTATCCAGTTTGTGTTGGTGACCTGAAAGAATTTCAGGAGGTTCTGAGAAAATTTTGTTAAACATGAGGAAATTTGGCTAAAATTCTGATAAAATTCTGAGAAAATTTTGCTAAAACTCTGAGAAAATTCTGGTAAAATTCTGCTAAAACTCTGAGAAAATTCTTCCAAAATTCTGGTAAAATTCTGCTAAAATTCTGAGAAAATTTGGTAAAATTCTGAGAAAATTCTGCTAAAATTTAAAAAAATTCTTATAAAATTCTGAGAAAATTCTTCAAAAATTCTGCTTAAATTCTGAGAAAATTCTTCTAAATTTCTTCTAAAATTCTTCAAAAATTCTGCTAAAATCTTGAGAAAATTCTTTTAAAATTTGGAAAAAATTCTTCTAAAAGTCTTCTAAAATTCTGCTTAAATTCTGTTAAAATTCTTCCAAAATTCTTCTTAAGTTCCTCTAAAATTCTGCTTAAATTCTGCTTAAATTATGCTAAAATTCTGAGAAAATTCTGCTAAAATTTAAAAAAATCTTATAAAATTCTGCTAAAATTCTGAGAAAATTTGGCGAAAATCCACAGAAAATTCAGCTAAAAATCTAAAAAAATTCTGAGAAAATTCTGCTTAAATTCTTCAAAAATTCTGAGAAAATTCTTTTAAATTTCTTCCAAAATCCTGATAAAATTCTGCTAAAATCTTGAGAAAATTCTACTAAAATCTTGAGAAAATTCTGCTAAAATATTGAGAAATTTCTGCTAAAATTCTGAGAAAATTCTGCCTTTATTCTTCTAAAATTCTTCTAAAATTTTTCTAAAATTCTTCCAAAATTCTGAGAAAATTCTGCTAAACTTCTTCTAAAATTTTGCCAAAATTCTCCTAAAATTCCTCTCAAATTCTTCTCAACCCCTTCATGCTTGGTGCCCACCTGAGATGTTCCTCTCCGTTCCTCCTCTCCTTGCCCAGATCCGTTGGAAGTACATGATCGTTGACGAAGGCCACCGCATGAAGAACCACCACTGCAAGCTCACCCAGGTCCTCAACACCCACTACGTGGCCCCGCGGCGTCTTCTCCTCACCGGGACCCCCCTCCAGAACAAACTCCCCGAGCTCTGGGCCCTCCTCAACTTCCTCCTGCCCACCATCTTCAAGAGCTGCAGCACCTTCGAGCAGTGGTTCAACGCGCCCTTCGCCATGACCGGCGAGAAGGTGCTGGAAAAAGAGAGGGGTGGGAGGGTGCTGGGAGTGGGGTTGTGGTTGGTGGTGGTGGATCTGGAAGGGTTGGGAGGGTTCCTGGAGATCTGGGAGGTGGATTGGTGTCTTTAAAGGAGATCTGGAGAAGTTGGAGGTGGATCAGAGTCTTTGATGGATCTGGAAGGGTTGGGAGGGTTCCTGGAGATCTGAGATGTGGATTGGTGTCTTTGATGGAGATCTGGAAGGGTTGGGAGGGTTCCTGGAGATCTGGGAGGTGGATCGGTGTCTTTGCTGGAGATCTGGAAGGGTTGGGAGGGTTCCTGGAGATCTGGGAGGTGGATTGGTGTCTGGAATGGAGTTCTGGAGAAGTTGGAGGTGGATCAGAGTCTTTGATGGATCTGGAGAAGTTTGAGGTGGATCAGTGTCTTTGATGGAGCTCTGGGAGGTGGATCAGAGTCTTTGATGGATCTGGAAGGGTTGGGAGGGTTCCTGGAGATCTGGGAGGTGGATCGGTGTCTGGAATGGAGTTCTGGGAGGTGGATCAGTGTCTTTGATGGATCTGGAGAAGTTTGAGGTGGATCAGTGTCTTTGATGGAGCTCTGGGAGGTGGATCGGAGTCTTTGATGGATCTGGAAGGGTTGGGAGGGTTCCTGGAGATCTGGGAGGTGGATTGGTGTCTTTGATGGAGCTCTGGGAGGTGGATTGGTGTCTTTGATGGATCTGGGAGGGTTGGGAGGGGTCCTGGAGATCTGGGATGTGGATCGGTGTCTGGAATTGAGCTGGAGAAGTTGGAAGTGGTTCTGGAGCTCTGGGAGGTGGATCAGTGTCTGGGATGGATCTGGAGAAGCTGGAGGTGGATCAGTGTCTGGGATGGACCTGGAGAAGTTGGGAATGTCCCATTCCAGACACTGATCCACCTCCCAGAGCTCCAGCATCTGGAGAAGTTGGAGGTGGCTCTGAACAGTGGGAGGTTCCTCGGTGTCCCCACCGAGGGCTCTGTTCCCTTCTCTGAGTGACACTCCCTGCTCCTGGTGACAATTCCAGGTGGACCTGAACGAGGAGGAGACCATCCTCATCATCCGCCGTCTCCACAAGGTGCTCCGGCCCTTCCTGCTGCGACGCCTCAAGAAGGAGGTGGAGGCTCAGCTCCCAGAGAAGGTGACACTGGAGGGTGCCCTCAGCTGTCCCCATCCCTGGAGACCACTGGGAGGGTCCATCCTGGGATATGGACGTGGAGCTTCATCCCACTCCAGAATCATCGATGGGTTGGGTTGAGCTGGTGGTTGGGGTTGGGTTGGGTTGAGCCAATGGTTGGGTTGGGTTGGGTTGGGTTGGGTTGAACCAATGGTTGGGTTGGGTTGAGCCAATGGTTGGGTTGGGTTGTGTTGTGTTGGGTTGGGTTGAACCAATGGTTGGGTTGGGTTGAGCCAATGGTTGGGTTGAGTTGAGCAGGTGGTTGGGGTTGGGTTGGGTTGGGTTGAGCCAGTGGTTGGGTTGGGTTGAGCCAATGGTTGGGTTGGGTTGGGTTGGGTTGGGTTGAACCAATGGTTGGGTTGGATTGAGCCAATGGTTGGGTTGGGTTGAGCAGGTGCTTGGGTTGGGATTGGGTTGAACCAATGGTTGAGGTGAGCAGGTGCTTGGGTTGAGTTGAGGAGGTTTGGGTTGAGTTGGGTTGAACCAATGGTTCAATGGTTGAGTTGAGCAGGTGCTTGGTTTGGGTTGAGTTGGGTTGGGTTGGGTTGGGTTGAACCAATGGTTGGGTTGGGTTGAGTTGGGTTGAACCAATGGTTGGGTTGGGTTGAGTTGGGTTGAACCAATGGTTGGGTTGGGTGGGTGGGTTGAGTTGGGTTGAACCAATGTTGGGTTGAGTTGGTTTGGGTTGGGTTGGGTTGAAACAATGGTTGGGTTGGGTTGAGTTGGGTTGAACCAATGGTTGGGTTAGGTTGGGTTGGGTTGAGTTGGGTTGAACCAATGGTTGGGTTGGGTTGATCCAGTGCTTGGGCTGGGTCCCTCTGTCCATGGCTGGCCGTGATGCTCACAGCCACGGCCCCATTGGCTCCTGGCAGGTGGAGTACGTCATCAAGTGCGACATGTCGGCGCTGCAGCGCGTCCTGTACCGGCACATGCAGGCCAAGGGCGTCCTCCTCACCGACGGCTCCGAGAAGGACAAGAAGGTCTGGATTTGGCAGCTTGGGAATGCTGGGCATGGGTTGGTCCCCACTCTTGGGTTGGGTTGAGCAGGTGGTTGGGTTGGGTTGGGTTGGGTTGGGTTGAACAGATGGTTGGGTTGGTTTGAGCACATGGTTGGGTTGAACTGGGTTTGATCCATCTGAGTTGGGTTGGGTTGAGTTGGGTTGAGTTTAGTTAGGTTGAGTTGGGTTGAGTTGGGTGGAGTTGGTTTGGGTGGGGTTGGGTTGGGTTGAGTTGGGTTGGGTTGAACTGATGGTTGGATTGGGTTGGGTTAGGTTGGGTTGATCAGGTGGGTGGGTTTGCACCTCTGAGTTGGGTTGGGTTGGGTTGAGTTGGGCTGGGTTGGGTTGGGTTGGGTTAGGTTGAACCAATGGTTGAGTTGGGTTGGGTTGGGTTGAGTTGAGTTGGGTTGAACCAATGGTTGAGTTGGGTTGAGTTGGATTGGGTTGGGTTGAGTTGGGTTGGGTTGGGTTGAGTTGGACTGGGTTGGGTTGAGTTGGGTTGGGTTGGGTTGAGTTGGGTTAGGTTGAACCAATGGTTGAGTTGGGTGGGTTGGTGGTTGGTGGGTTGGGTTGAGTTGGGTTGAGTTAATGGGTGAGTGGTTGGGTTGGGTTGAGTTGGGCGGTTGGGTTGGGTTGAGTTGGGTTGGGTTGAACCAATGGTTGAGGTGGGTTGGATTGGGTTGAGTTGGGTGGGTGGGTTGAGGGTTGAGTTGGGCTGGGTTGGGTTGGGTGGTGGTTAGGTTGAACCAATGGTTGAGTTGGGTTGGGTTGGGTTGAGTTGAGTGGGTTGGGTTGGTTGGGTTGAGTTGGGTTAGGTTGTGGTTGAGTTGGGTTGGGTTGGGTTGAGTTGGGTTGGGTTGGGTTGAGTTGGGTTGAGTGGGTGGTTGGGTTGGGTTGGGTTGGGTGGGTTGGGTTGGGGTGAGTTGGGTTAGGTTGAACCAATGGTTGAGTTGGGTTGGGTGGGTTGGGTTGGGTTGGGTTGGGTTGGGTTGGGTTAGGTTAAACCAGTGGTTGAGTTGGGTTGGGTTGGGTTGGGTTGGGTTGGGTTGGGTTGGGTTGGGTTGGGTTGAGCAGGTTCCTGGGTTTGGTCCCTCTGAATTGGGTTGGGTTCCCACCATGTCTGGCTGATCCTCCAAGCCAGAATGAGGAGAATCCAACCCCAAAATAACTGGGAGAAGATTCTTTGGTCCCAGCTGAAAGCTGCAGCTGGAAATTCATTTAAATAAATTTAAATTTATTTTTAGAAATTATTTAAAAATAAATAAATAAATTTCTTTAAAAAAATTTGAATTTCCTAAAATGAAGTTAAATTTATTTAAACAAATTTACTTATTTAAAAGTAAATAAATAAAATTATTTAAATCATTTTAAATTTCCTAATTAAATTAATTGGAGTTTTTTAACCCCACCATTAATTTCTATTTTTTAACCCCACCATTAATTTTTACCTTTATCCCCACCATTAATTAATGTTTTTCAACCTCACCATTAATTTGCATTTTTTAACCTCATCATTAATTTCTATTTTTTTAACCCCACCATTAATTTTTACTTTTTAACCGCACCATTAATTTTTACTTTTTAACCCCACCATTAATTTCTATTTTTTAACCCCACCATTAATTTCTATTTTTTAACCCCACCATTAATTTTCGGGGTTAATTAATGAATTTTTTAACCTCACCATTAATTTTCGGGATGAATTAATGAATTTTTACCCTCCTGGCAGGGCAAAGGAGGCACCAAGACCTTGATGAACACCATCATGCAGCTGCGCAAGATCTGCAACCACCCCTACATGTTCCAGCACATCGAGGTGGGGCCGGGGACCTGAACCCCAAAAAAGGCAAAAACCACAAAGGGTTAAAGCCAGGAGAGCCAGGGATGGACCTAAACCAGGATTAACCCAACAGGGTTAAACCCATCAGGGTTAAACCCAACAGGGTTAAACCCAGGAGAGCCAGGGATGGACCTAAACCAGGATTAACCCATCAGGGTTAAACCCATCAGGGTTAAATCAACAGGGTTAAATCCAGGAGAGCCAGGGATGGACCTAAACCAGGATAAACCCCAAAGGGTTAAACCCAGCATAGCCAGGGATGGACCTAAACCAGGATAAACCCAACAGGGTTAAACCCATCAGGGTTAAACTCAACAGGGTTAAACCCAGGAGAGCCAGGGATGGACCTAAACCAGGATTAACCCAACAGGGTTAAACCCAACAGGGTTAAACCCAACAGGGTTAAACCCAGGAGAGCCAGGGATGGACCTAAACCAGAATTAACCCCAAAGGGTTAAAGCCAGCAGAGCCAGGGATGGACCTAAACCAGAATTAACCCCAAAGTGTTAAACCCAACAGGGTTAAGCTCAACAGGGTTAAGCCCAACAGGATTAAACCCAACTGGGTTAAACCCATGAGAGCCAGGGATGGACCAAAAAAAGGGATAAACCCAACAGGGTTAAACCCAACAGGGTTAAACCAAAACTAGGGATAAACCAAATAGGGTTAAACCCATGAGAGCCAGGGATGGACCAAAACCAGGATAAACCCAACAGGGTTAAACTTTAAACTCAAAAGGGTTAAGCCCAGGAGAGCCAGGGCTGAATAAAAAAGGGATAAACCCAACAGGGTTAAACCCAACAGGGTTAAACCCAACAGGGATAAACCCAACAGGGTTAAACCCAACAGGGATAAACCCAACAGGGTTAAACCCAACAGGGTTAAACCCAACAGGGTTAAACCACAGGTAACCCAGGGATAAACCCAACAGGGTTAAACCCAACAGGGTTAAACCCAACAGGGTTAAACCCAACAGGGTTAAATCCAACAGGGTTAACCCCAACAGGGATAAACCCAACAGGGTTAAACCCAACAGGGTTAAACCCAACAGGGTTACCCAACAGGGATAAACCCAACAGGGTTAAACCCAACAGGGTTAAACCCAACAGGGTTAAACCCAACAGGGTTAAACCAAAACCATGGTTAAACCCAACAGGGATAAACCCAACAGGGTTAAACCAAAACCATGGTTAAACCCAACAGGGATAAACCCAACAGGGATAAACCCAACAGGGTTAAACCCAACAGGGATAAACCCAACAGGGTTAAACCCAACAGGGTTAAACCCAACAGGGTTAAACCCAACAGGGATAAACCCAACAGGGTTAAACCCAACAGGGTTACCCAACAGGGATAAACCCAACAGGGTTAAACCCAACAGGGTTAAATCCAACAGGGTTAAACCCAACAGGGATAAACCCAACAGGGTTAACCCAACAGGGTTAAACCCAACAGGGTTAACCCAACAGGGATAAACCCAACAGGGTTAAACCAACAGGGTTAAACCCAACAGGGATAAACCCAACAGGGTAAACCCAACAGGGATAAACCCAACAGGGTTAAACCCAACAGGGTTACCCAACAGGGATAAACCCAACAGGGTTAAACCCAACAGGGTTAAACCCAACAGGGATAAACCCAACAGGGTTAAACCCAACAGGGATAAACCCAACAGGGTTAAATCCAACAGGGTTAAACCCAACAGGGTTAAACCCAACAGGGATAAACCCAACAGGGTTAAACCCAACAGGGATAAACCCAACAGGGTTAAACCCAATGGGGTTAAACCCAGCAGGGTTAAACCCAACAGGGATAAACCCAACAGGGATAAACTCAACAGGGATAAACCCAACAGGGCTAAGCCCAACAGGGATAAACCCAACAGGGATAAACCAAAACCTTGGATAAACCCAACAGGGTTAAACCCAAAAGGGATAAACCCAATCGGGATAAACCCAACAGGGATAAACCCAACAGGGTTAAACCAAAACCATGGATAAACCCAATCGGGATAAACCCAACAGGGATAAACCCAACAGGGTTAAACCCAACAGGGTTAAACCCAATCAGGATAAACCCACCAGGGTTAAACCAAAACCTTAGATAAACCCAACAGGGTTAAACCCAACAGGGTTAAACCCAACAGGGTTAAACCCAACAGGGATAAACCCAACAGGGTTAAACCAAAACCTTGGATAAACCCAACAGGGTAAACCAACAGGGTTAAACCCAGGAGAACCACGGATGAACCAAACAAAAGATAAACCCAACAAAACCCAGGATAAACCCAAACCTGGGATTAACCCAAACCGAGCTAAACCCAACAAAGACGAAACAAATCAGGCCCAACCTTCCATCCCTCTGTTTTCCACCCCAAAAAAATCCATCCTCATCCTCCTCCTCCTCCTCCTCTCCTGGAGGCAGCTCCAGATTTTGGGTTTTGGGGCAATTTCTGCTGATTTTTGTCACCATTTCTCCTCTGCATT
>NW_026108478.1:0-8815 GCF_022539315.1 Serinus canaria | reverse complement strand
CACTGCCTCCCCTTTGGTAATGATTCTTTCACCAGATGAAATGTGTAAGGCAGCTGCTCTACTCTCCATATCTTCCTTTCCCGTTTTGCAGAAGCATCTGTGAACCAAGAACTTGCTGCTAGTTCAGGGGAGAAAGGAAGGGCAGCTTTGATTCCAGAGGCAGGTTTATCTTGGCTGCTAGCCAGGCTCTCAGTGTCTTGTGATTGCTAGATTTTTAGCAGCACCTTTGTCACTGACATGTTCTATGAAAAATCCTTTCCTTGGGATTTTTCCCTCCTGAGTTGCTGAGAGGCCTCAGGAACAAACTGTAAACAATTCTTATCTGCTGCTGTGAAATGCAACCAGGTGGATCTGTGATTGGTCTCTAGCTGGTTGTTTCTAAATAATAGCCATCACAGTTCACATGCCCAGACTGTCTCAGTCAGAGACAAACCTTTATTATTCATTCCTTTTCTATTCTTAGCTTAGCCTTCTGATGAAATCCTTCTTCTATTCTTTAGTATAGTTTTAATATAATATATATCATAAAATAATAAACCAAGCCTTCTGAAACATGGAGTCAAGATTCTCGTCTCTTCCCTCATCCTAAGACCCCTGTGAACAATGCATCACACCTTCTGTTACTGAGACAGGTATTACAGTAGAGGTTCCATCTGAGTGTACCATTTTCTAACTGTACCATTTTCTAACGGCCCTTTGGGCCAGCCCGCCAGGCGGGGCGGGGGTGTCCCATTAGTGACAGTTTAGATAACTTTGAAAGGGCCTCTTTATACAATAGGATGTTGTCGTCCAATTTTTCCTCTTTTATGAGAGCTAAGCTAACCACAACAACCCCTTTTCCTGGGTAGTGTATCTTTTCTCAGCATCCTTTAAACCACAGGAATAAAACTCAAGAGGCCCCTTTGGACCATGGGGACCCCGCTGCCAAATGTGTACAGATAGCCCTGAGGAGGCAAATCCCCATCCCCATTTAACCTGAAAGGGATCTGTGGGATGGATAGGGCCTAGTGCTTGGTGAGCTGTTGCCTCAAAAATCAGTAATTGCAATGCTTCTTCCTGAGAAGGAGTCCAATCCCATTTCACCCTTTTCTTCAGCAAGTCATAAAGCAGCCTAGCAATTATTGAGAAATCTGGGAATTAAAAGGAGAATGTGTGTGAATTATTACCCCTTGGTTTCTCAAGTCCTGTATAACCGCTTTGACACCTTCTCTGGCACCAGAAGGTAGAGGGTATTGTTTTACATTAGTTCTTTTACTATACGGTAGAGAGGGTGCGGTTTTGAAGCAGCCTCATGTTAAGTGGCAGTGCCAAGACCACAATCCCTCAGAGTCTTCCCACTGCCTCCCAGCAAAGACATCCATTCCTAATCAATTATTTGGAATGTCCCCGATTACCATTTTTGGTGACTAATTGATGCTCATCTCCAGTGGAGCATCAGTTTGACTAAGGCAACATTCATAGATTCTGTAGTTCCCAGAGCATTAAGAACACACATTGTCTCTTAGTTGGAACAATTCCACACCTCTGGGCATCCTTTTTTGTTAGGGCAGAGTTTTGAGCCCCAGTGTCAATCCAAAAGGTTACTAGTAGCCTTTTGGGGCCCTTGATAGCTGGGATTAATATATCTCCTGATTTCTTTTTAGTGAACATTCTGAAATAAACCCAAGGTCCGCTCCTTCGCCCACCTGTAAGCGACCGAAAACCCTGTTGGTTTTGGCTCACTGCCTGTGTTCTGAGGGAGAGCCTAGGGGAGGGTTCCGCTGCTAGGATGCTGAGAAAGAAGCTGTCAGAGGGGTAATTTTGGCTCGTTGCCCGTGTTCTGTGGGAGAGGCTGGGGGAGGGCTGGTTTTGGTTCCTGAGAAGGGAGGGGTGCACTGGCTTGAGCCGACGGATTCGATTTTCGATGGTGCCAATTCTTCCTTGTTTTCTGCAATTTATCAAGGGGCAAACCATCTATCACCTCTCTGGGGACCGTCCTTTTTAGCTCCCAACAACCACCAGTGGGAGGTCTGTTTTCCCTTCTATATATTTTCACTGTGAGGAGCCCCAAATAACCCAACGCCTTTTGTTTTTTCTGATTTCTCCTCCAGGGTTCTTATATGTCCATATTGTCTACAATAGTTCATCAGATCTACTGCAACTTCACCCCATGCCCAAACTTTACGGCTACTGGCAGGTGAATCTGATTGAGAAGCTGAGGGCTGGCAGGGGGAAGAGTACGGAGTGAAGCCAGGATCTCTAGATCCACTTTGGTCACTGGAGTTCCTGAGCAATCTATCTAGTCTTTCTACAGGACTCAAAGCCATGATGCTTTTCTGTAGAGTGGCTGCTGTAGGTTTAAGGGTTTCTGGAAGGCCACGAATTCAAAGGGTCATTAGTTCTGGCTTCACTGGTAATTGCATTGGGGATTCAAAACCAGGAAGTAATTTCTTTTCATGAATCATTTGCAGGCAGGCAGCTTTGTGGACACTTTCTAAGAGCTGGTCGGAGGTACCAATGATTGCCAGGGGGTCACCCCTTTTCAAAGGATTCATTCCCCTGGCCCAAAAAGCCGCACGCTGTGTCAGGGACCATGCGTCACGCTTACCTCCTGTTGTTAAGAAGACTCCATGCCCCCAGTACCCACTGGCCTCCTGTTCAGTTAATTTAATTTGATCTCCACCAGTGAGGGACACTCGGAAGACATATCCTGTCTCTGATTCTTGTGGGAGGTGCCCGAATTCTTTTTTCAGCTTAGCTAATTCAGTAGTGCTTAATGGTATTTGGTTAGTTGTGATGTGTGGGTCAAGATACTCATCATTAATATAGTTCTATTCTGTTTGAACAAAGGGTCTCAAGCAAGGACAGCAGTATTCTCCCCAATTTTTTAGTGGCTCAAGTTCCTTATGGGGATAGATTTGTTTAATTGTGAGGGGTTTCCTTTTCCTCTGCCTCTGTAGAGGAATCAGTATTATGTGAATTCTTAACATGTTCCTCTCTAAGGGCAGCTTGCAACATATAGATCTCATTTCTATCTTCCTTTAATTCTTTTTGCAAAATTTCAACTAGGTTTGGAAGGGAATCTATTACTGCTATTTCCTCATTTCTTCGCTTAAAACGGGTTTCTATGGCTGCTGTGAGGCAAGCTCCCAAACCTGAGCAGAGGATGGTTTAATTTTTGCCCAGTTCAAATTATATTTCATGTTGTAAAGAACATATTCTATCTACAGCATTTTCTAAATTAAACCAGTTGTCCTCTGCACAAGTCTTGCCCCCCTCCCCCGGAGAAGGCTTGGCATTGTATTTAGCAAGCAGAGCAGAAAATTCAGCGTTAACTTTTGTGCTAGAGTTTTCAGTCATTTTATGAAGGGACCAAAACCACATCAGGGAGGTGCAAACTTCAGTTAGACAATCTCACAGTCTTTGGTGTGCTCCCCTTTGCTTCCCTGGGTAGGTGAAGAGACGGCATCTGCCTGGGAGGCCCTGCTTAGTTCCTTCAAGTTGTCCCTTCCTTCCCAGACCAAATTCACACACACACAAAAACAGTTTTCCCTTTTGCACCAAGAGATCTTTTGTGAAATTCTAAGGACAGAACCCTCAAGAGACTATGGGGGTGTATTTCACCTGGGCATGTGCCATTTGCAGGAAATTCAAAGAGCTTTCCTTGCTATCCAGCTTCGTTCAACCCTTTCAGGAGGAGGGGCTAGGTGTGGCTGAAGCAAGGAACCCCCTGTTACAGACTACAAACAGCCCTGCAGATCCCTCTGTCTATCAGAATCCTATCCGTGATGCAAACTTGATGTCACGATCCGGGGCAGGTGATGGTTCCTTAACTGATCTTGGAGTGCAAAAGACAACACAGGAAGGGGATTGCAGTACCAATCAAAACATATGCACCTTTATAGAATGACCACAGCAAATGCCTTAAAGGAATTAGGGAGAGGAGAAGAATAGAAAAGAGAGGGAGAAAGAGACAGGGAGTTGTCCTCGGTTGACTATATGATGCTTTTATCCCCAATTGTCTTGTTCTGTTTATGCTGAATAATAAGTTTTGCACCTTTAAGACTTGTTCCAGAGATTCAAGGGGAGAATGAAGAAGAGTGAAGTTTGTTTTCAGACACTGCACTCATCCCTCCACAGTCCTGCTCCTGGACTGTATTATCTGCGGTTGAACAGTCAGCGAGAACAAGCTCTCCTTTGCTTTTAGTTAGCTTTAGCTAGCTGAGGCCAAGAAGTTCCCTGGGCTGTGGTTTTTTTCTTTGTTCCCTTTTCTTTGGACCTATTTAAACCTGCTCTGGACTGAACACCCAGAAGAGCACCGGCAGCTAGCAGCTGTGGCCCACCAGGCCGGGCCTGGCCTGCGACATTTCCAGCACGGGAGGGACTGATGAGGGACTGAGTGAGCTGAACTGCAACCCAGGGAAGGGACTTTCTCAGTTTGTTATCTCTTGTGGAGCAGCAAGCAATCTGTTTAAGAAACAGATTTTTTCCACTTTTCTCCAAGGAGGTCTTTTCTCCCAGACTCATTGCGGGGAGCAGGCAAGCAAATCTGCTTTTCTTAGAGGAGCCCCTCTGGGGGTTTTCTCCAAAATTTGCCCTGAACTAGAAGAGGAGTAGAGCTACCAAATGCAGAGAGAAGAAGTCCTCGCAATCCGGCCGAAGGAGTTCTCCGAGGGGAGATCTCCAAGTCCTGGTTAGCACAAGGTTCTATTATAATCCATTGCTGAAGGGGGAAACAGATCTAGAAATGGATGAGGGAGAGCAGATACAACAAAGAGGAAGTCTATTGAAATTGCTGAGGGGGGACAAAAGTATTGAAGACAAGTACAGAGAGTCCATGTTCTCAGCAAGAAAAGTCAATATCAGCAGTGAGAGCCATTGTTTCAGGACTGGTTTCTATGGGAAACCAGTCTAGGTCCAGCGAACACATCTGCAGACAACACTTAGCAGGCATCCTGCTTCAGTCAGGCCAGCACCCCTGGATCAGAATTACGGCGGTCTCAGCCTCAGTCCTTGGGAGGAGGGCTTCAATCTCAATCCCTCACGGTGGTAGTGGAGCAGATGAAGAATTTTCCATGGGGTGGCTACCACAGTTGCCTTAGCAAGTTCATCTGGCCAAGAGGTGGGAAAATTCCTGGGCTGGTGTCGCCAAGCAGGTGCAAGCATATAGGGCGCGTCGCCCCTTGGCAGGCCCTGTTAGAAGCAGTCACGATAGACAGAGCTGCGAACAATCACTTGGCAGGCCAGAATTCTGCTCAGGGGCCTCAGGATTTCTGGCATTCCTTCACCACCGGCAGGCCAGCGTTCCGATCAGGGTTCTAGGGGTCCCCGTGTCTGTCCTGGGGACCGTCTTGAGACAAATGCGGGGAACTTCAGACCATCTTTCACATGTATCAGAAAATCTGTTTACTAAAATGACCAAAAAGAATGCGTAACATTTAGAATTGAGGAAAAATAAATACCAAAACCAAACCCAGTGCATTTGGGCAATATCATTCTAGAGAATGCCATGTATCTATGAGAAGTACAAAAAACTTCTATTTTCAAATGCACTTACAAATCACCATTTTGCATCTGTTTTTTTGTTTGAACGCTCGGGCACTTTTCTGATTCATTTTTGAGTAGTTCAGCTCATTAATCTGGTAAGACAGCAGCTAAAAGTAAACAGAAAAACCTATGGGGACCAGGATGCCACTTCAGCCACCTTGTAGTGAAGCATTAGGTCAGCCTTCTGTCTTGTAGAAATATGTCTGTCATAGATGTCATAAAATCAAAGCATAGCACTATCTTGGTTTAAACTTTGTCCTTGCTACTGGGTTCCTGAATGATCAAGATGGTTTCAAATCAAACAACACTCAGACCTCAAAGATACTCCCCAAACTATTGTGATGAAATACCTTGATCAGGTGAAGAGCTCGCTGTGCAAAATCTGAATATGATGTCAAGAATGCTCTGCTGTGAATTACGATTGTTTGGGATCGTTTATCCCTTACCCCACCATGTAGGGATAGGAAAAAAGTAGGGAGCCACAAGGCTTTTACAGCTGTTCTTGTATTTTGGGATAGTAAGGATTTAGGGGAGTAAACAAAACTGTGGTGAGTTTTACTATTGACTTGATTGCTCTTTCACTTTGAATTAACTGCTTTGCATGTCAGCTTACCCATCACTATCAATGAGAAGAATACTATCTTCCTTCCTGCCCAAAGGATGTTTCATTATGCCTGTGATGTCAGGGATTTAAAAGCAAAAAACATTGGGATTGAAAGGATGTACTGGCATGCCACAAGGTAACTGTAGTGAGCTGTGTTTCCTCCTCAGCTTCACTGTGATAGTAGAATTTTAATGAGCAGTTCCAAAACTTTCTTAGCATAGTCTGGTGACATATCTCAATAGAGCAGTGTCCTAGGCTTACTTTATGATGCTTGTATCCCCAGTCATCTGTTCTGTTAATGCTGGATATGATATTCTCTGCCTTCAAGACTGGTTCTGAGAGCAAAGTTGGGGAACAGAAGAAGCGCGGAGTTTGTTACCAGAGGCTGCACCCCTTCAAAAGCAACACTCCTCCACATTCTGCAGTGCACTGTGTTGTCTGGGCACTGACGGAGCAGAACAGAGAGCTCATTTGCTTTTGAGTTGGTTTAGCTGGCTGAGGCAGAGTTTTCCCTGGACTGTTTTATTTTTTCCCTTTCCCTTTTCTTCGAACGTTTCGAATCTGCCCCAGACAAGGACCTGGGGAGCACTGGGAGCTTGCACTTTGTGGCCTACGGGGGCATACTCTTGGCAGCAGACTTCCCCAGTGCCGGAGGGATTGATAACAGAGTGAGAACCCACAGGTGGGACTTTCTGATTTGTCGTCTCTTTAGAGCAGCAAATGACTTTTCTCGTCTGGTATTGTTTATTTTTTGTGCTGGGGAGTGTTTTGCCTGTTAAATAAACAGATTTTTCACACTTGTCTCGCAGAAAATTTTCCCCAAACCAGTGGAGAGGAGGGACCGTGTGGGTGGGCTTTCTCGGGCGGGGTGGGGCGGGGTGGGGGTCAGCTTTTTGAGGTTTTCTGCCAAATTTGCCCTAAACCAGGACAATCGGGAGATGTGACTTAGAGAATGATGGAATCACTTTGGTTGGAAAAGATCTTTAAGAACCTTGAGTCTAAATGGAATTAGCAAATGCAACCATCAAGAAGTGCTTTGCTGTTTGAAGAGGACATGGTTTGTCTGGTAAGCTTTGCAAGTATTTGTGTCATCCCAAGCACACATGTTCAATGCATTAGATGGGAATACAAAGAGAAACCTGTGCAAATCAGCAGAATGATTCACAGGGGAGGATATTTGCATGTTTCATCTTTCTTCCTGACTTCTTGAATTCTTTTTAGAAAGTAATGATTGGAATTGTTACTCTTTTGACAGTTCTGACTGTATTACTGACCTTTTTGGCATATGAATGCCGAAGGGTTTAATTTACCTGGTTTTTCAGATAAAGACCAAGATTTAGTGTTGCTTCAGTTGGAGGCAGAAACATTGAAATCCTCCCGCTTCTCCTAGTACCTAATTTCTATTACAAAATCAGTGCACAATCTTGTCCATTATGGTCCACTTAGCTCAGTTTATACCATCCGGGTGCCATTATCAGGGCTCACATGATGCTGCACACAGAAGCCCTCAGTGTGCAGCTCTAGCAGACAGTAATTCCATGCAGTTGGACAATCCCAGTGCTGACTTTGGATCACCAGAAGAGTAGAAGGAGACAGATTTAATGGAGAAGTCTCTGCAGGAAATGGCCTGAAGAAGACAGCAGAAATCCCAGGTGTGTGTTTGTAGAAATCATTTGAATGCCATTTCCAGAAAAAGATCTTCAAATCTAGCTAGCTTTTTCTGCAGATCATTCGTGAACTGTATGCATGACAGGGACAGTTTCACTGAGCATCTGAAATACAGCTGCGTTGAAGTGGATTGAATCAGTGTTGGGAAGCAGTGGAATAAAGCTTTTCAGGAATACCTGACATCCAAGACCCGCAGAAATGGATCAGTTTTTATGTCCAGATGCTTTTTAAAATAATGTGTGACCATTTAGCTACCTCACAGTTTTAATCAGAAATACAAAGAACATTTTAAATTCACCTTTTTTATAGCTTGAATATTTTTCTTTGTTGATTTCCTGCTTTCCAATTCAGTTCTACAAATCATATGATTAGGTAATGAGAACTCATGCTGTATAAAAATATTTAATGCTATGCTTCCAAGTTAAAGCCATGTATTTCCTGGAACGGTTTCAAAAAAAAAAAAAAAAGCCTACCTGGATTCTCTCTTCCCCACGCTTGTTATTATATGAAAATCATTTCAATATTCTATTTTGACTTTACATGGTGCAAAATTATATTCAAAAATTCAAGGCTCCACTGTTAGGTTGTTTACATGGTTTTCTGGCCTTTCTAACTTTGCACAACCACCACTCTTTGCAGCTATATATTTTTGCAGTAAGGCATCACAGGGGTCTCTGAGAAGTTTTAATGTGAAGCAGAACTTACATGCAAACTACACGTGACATACTCGACATATTTCACTTCAGAAAGTTACAGTATACTTAGATGAGATGAAATACGAAAGAAGTAGACTTAACACAACATTTCTAAATCTTGGAAATCTATTACCTGAGCTTTGAGTCAGTTTGCAGGACTCTATAGAAATGCAAATGTGAAGTCCAAGGAGTAGAGCAGAAGGCGTATTGGGCAGGGGTACAGAAGATTGCTCTGAAGGGTGATGTAAGCAAGATTGCATCCTATAAAGATAGCAGCTGCTTCTGCTGCTGCCAACGTCGAGAGTTTGTGCCCCTGGCCTAG
>NW_026108477.1:0-8844 GCF_022539315.1 Serinus canaria | reverse complement strand
TCAGATCCCATGGGATGGGATCAGTGGGATCAGCTGGACAATGGGGGAATTGGGATCAGATCCCATTGGGATTGGATCAGATGGGATCAGACTGGATCAGTGGGTCAGTGGGATTGGGATCAGATCCCATTGGGATTGGGATCAGTGGGATCAGACTGGAATCAGATTGGGATGGAACTGGGATCAGATCCCATCGGGATTGGGATCAGTGGGATCAGACTGGAATCAGTGGGATGGAACTGGGATCAGATCCCATCGGGATTGGGATCAGTGGGATCAGACTGGGATCAGATTGGGATGGAATTGGGATCAGATCCCATTGGGATTGGGATCAGTGGGATCAGTGGGATCAGACTGGGATCAGTGGGATCAGGATAAGACCCCATTGGGATTGGGATCTCTGGGGTGGGGATCGGGATCATTTGTATCAGGATCAGCGGGATTGGGATCAGATTGGGATCAGTGGGATGGAACTGGGATCATTGGGATCAGTGGAATTGGGATCAAATTGGGATCAGCGGGATCAGGATCAGATCCCATGGGATTGGGATCTCTGGGATTGGGATCTGTGGGATTGGGATCTGGGATTGGGATCGGGATCGGGATCATTTGTACCAGGATCAGCGGGATTGGGATCAGATTGGGATGGAATTGGGATCAGATCCCATCGGGATTGGGGTCATTGGGATCAGATTGGGATCAGATTGGGATCAGTGGGATCAGACTGGGATCATTGGGATCAGGATCAGATCCCATTGAGATTGGGATCACTGGGATCGGGATCATTTGTACCAGGATCAGTGGGATTGGGATCAGACTGGGATGGAATTGGGATCAGTTCCCATCGGGATTGGGGTCACACTGGGATCACACTGGGATCAGTGGGATCACATTGGGATCATTGGGATCAGGATTAGATCCCATGGGATTGGGATCTCTGGGATTGGGATCACTGGGATCGGGATTGGGATCATTTGTATCAGGATCAGTGGGATTGGGATCAGATTGGGATCAGTGGGATGGAATTGGGATCGTGATCAGTGGGAATTGGGATCAGATCCCATTGGGATTGGGATCTGTGGCATTGGGATCAGACTGGGATCAGTGGGATCAGGATCAGATCCCATTGGGATCGGGATCATTTGTATCAGGATCAGCGGATTGATCGATTGGGATCAGTGGGATCGAATTGGGATCAGATCCCATTGGGATTGGGATCAGACTGGGATCAGATTGGTATCAGTGGGATCATTGGGATCAGTGGGATCACTGGGATCAGTGGGATTGGAATCAGACTGGGATCAGCAGGATCAGGATCAGATCCCATTGGGATTGGGATCACTGGGATTGGGATCACTGGGATCGGGATTGGGATCATTAGTATCAGGATCAGTGGGATTGGGATCAGATTGGGATGGAATTAGGATAGATCCCATCGGATTGGGATCACATGGGATCAGTGGGATCACACTGGGATCAGGGGATCAGGATCAGATCCATGGGATAGGGATCACTGGGATCAGGATCACGGGATTTGGATCACTGGGTGGGATCATTGGGATCACTGGGATCGGGATTGGGATCATTAGTATCAGGATCAGTGGGATTGGGATCAGATTGGGATCAGACTGGGATCAGATTGGGATCAGTGGGATCATTGGGATCAGATTTGGATTGGGATTGGGATCGGGATTGGGATCATTGGGATCAGTGGGATGGAATTGGGATCAGTGGGATCAGATTAGGATTGGGATTTGGATCAGTGGGATCAGTGGGATCACTGGGATTGGGATTGGGATCAGTGGGATCACTGGGATGGGATCGGGATCGGGACCATCAGGATCTGATCCCCTCGGAATCAGCCCCTCCCAGCCCCAGAATTCCCAAAATTCCCGGAATTCCTGGACCCCCTCACCTTGCAGATCTGCTCCTGGGAATATTCCGAGATGTCTGTGGGGGAAAAATTCCCGGAGTTTCTTTTCCATGATTTTTCCTTCCCATGAATTTTTTCCCCAGGATTTTTTTCCATTATTTTTCCCCGTTTTTTTTTTCCCATTAAATTTTTTCCCAACTTTTTTTTTTTTACAATATTTTAATTTCCTTATTTTTCCCAATTTTTTCTCCATGATTTTTTTGCAGGATTTTTTTTTTTCCCATCCCAAAATCCCCATTCCTACCCCAGATTTCCGATCCCATCCCATAATTCCGATCCCACCCCGGAATTCCCAACCCCATCCCAGAATTAAAATCCAATTCCGGAATTCCCGGAATCCTGACCCCATTCCAGAATTCCCAGCTGATCCCGGAATTCCAAACCCATCCCCGAATTCTGTTCCCAGTCCAAACTTCCAATCCCATCCTGGAATTCCCAGCTCATCCCAGAATTCCAACCGCATCCCAAAATCCCCGTCCCCTCCTGGAAATCCAATCGCATCCTGGAATCTCCATCCCATCCTGGAATTCCCAAAATCCCAAAATTCCCATTATTAATTCCCATTGTTATTCCCGTTATCCCCGTTATTAATTCCCATTGTTATTCCCATTATCCCCGTTATTATTCCCATTGTTATTCCCGTTATTAATTCCCATTGTTATTCCCATTATTCCCGTTATTAATTCCCATTGTTATTCCCATTATCCCCGTTATTATTCCCATTGTTATTCCCATTATTCCCATTAATAATTCCCATTGTTATTCCCGTTATCATTCCCATTGTTATTCCCGTTATCATTCCCATTGTTATTCCCATTGTTATTCCCATTATCCCCGTTATTAATTCCCGTTATCATCCCCATTATTCCCGTTATTAATTCCCGTTATCATCCCCATTATTCCCGTTATTAATTCCCGTTATCATTCCCATTATTCCCGTTATTAATTCCCATGGTTATTCCTGTTATTATCCCCGTTATTCCTGTTATTAATTCCCATTATTATTCCCCTTGTTACTCCCATTATTAATCCCCATTATTAATTATTTCCCATCATCATTAATTAACTCCCACTGATAATTAACTCCCGGTTGCAGTTCTGGTGCTCACCATGGGGGCGCTGCTCTCCCCGTACCCTTTCATCTCCCATTATTAATTAACTCCCATCATTAACTCCCATTGTTAACTCCCATTATTAACTCCCATTATCAAATCCCATCATTAATTATCTCCCCCATCATTAATTAACTGCCACTTACTAATGAACTCCCAGTTGCAGTTCCGGGCTCACCACTGGGGGCGCTGCTCTCCCCACACCCTTTCATCTCCCATTGTTTAATTACCTCCATCATTAACTCCCATTATTACTCCCATTATTAATCCCATTATCAAATCCCATCATTATTAACTCCCATTATCTATTCCCATCATTAATTACCTCCCATCATTATTAATTAACTCCCATTACTAATGAACTCCCAGTTGCAGTTCCCAGTGCTCACCACTGGGGGCGCTGCTCTCCCCAGACCCTTTTATCTCCCATCATTAATTAACTCCCATTATCAAATCCCATCGTTAACTCCCATTGTTAACTCCCATTGTTAACTGCCATTAGCAAATCCCATCATTAATTAACTCCCACCATTATTAATTAACTCCCACTGATAATTAATCCCGGTTGCAGTTCCGGTGCTCACCATGGGGGCGCTGCTCTCCCCGTACCCTTTGATCATTAATTAACTTCCATTATTAACTCCCATCATTAACTCCTGTTGTTAACTGCCATTATCAAATCCCATCATTAATTAACTCCCATCATCATTAATTAACTCCCATCATTATTAATTACCTCCCGGTTGCAGTTCCTGTGCTCACCGCTGGGGGCGCTGCTCTCCCCGCACCCTTTCATCTCCCATCATTAATTAACTTCCATTATTAACTCCCATTAATTAACTCCACCATCATTAATTAACTCCCACTGATAATTAACTCCCGGATGCAGTTCCCATTGCTCACCATGGGGGCGCTGCTCTCCCCGTACCCTATCATCTCCCATTGTTAATTAACTCCCATTATTAACTGCCATTAGCAAATCCCATCATTAATTAACTCCCACCATCATTAATTAACTCCCACTGATAATTAACTCCCGGTTGCAGTTCCGGTGCTCACCATGGGGGCGCTGCTCTCCCCGTACCCTTTCATCTCCCATCATTAATTACCTCCCATCGTTAACTGCCATCGTTAACTGCCATTATCAAATCCCATCATTAATTAACTCCCACCATCATTAATTAACTCCCACTGATAATTACCTCCCGGTTGCAGTTCCGGTGCTCACCATGGGGGCGCTGCTCTCCCCGTACCCTTTCATCTCCCATCATTAAACTCCCATGTAACTCCCATTATTAACTCCCATCATTAACTCCCACATTAACTCCCATTAACTCCATTATTAACTGCCATTATCAAATCCCATCATTAATTAACTCCCATCATTACTAATTAACTCCCATCATTATTAACTCCCAGTTGCAGTTCCGGTGCTCACCATGGGGGCGCTGCTCTCCCCGCACCCTTTCATCTCCCATCATTAACTCCCATCATTAACTCCCATTATTAACTGCCATTATCAAATCCCATCATTAATTAACTCCCACCATCATCATTAATTAACTCCCACTGATAATTAACTCCCAGTTGCAGTTCCGGTGCTCACCATGGGGGCGCTGCTCTCCCCGTACCCTTTCATCTCCCATCATTAACTCCCATTGTAACTCCCATCTTAACTTCCATCATACTCACATTAACTCCCATTAAACTCCATTCAATCCCATCATATTAACTCCACATTACTATATCCATATATACCTCCCAGTTGCAGTTCCGGTGCTCACCATGGGGGCGCTGCTCTCCCCGCACCCTTTCATCTCCCATCATTAATTAACTCCCATTATTAACTCCCATTATCAAATCCCATCATTAATGAACTCCCACCATCATCATTAATTAACTCCCACTGATAATTAACTCCCGGTTGCAGTTCCGGTGCTCACCTGCGGGGGCGCTGCTCTCCCCGTACCCTTTCATCTCCAGGGCGATCACGCGGAACCCGGCCCGGGCCAGCTCCAACATCTGCCACCACAAAAACCCCCCAAAAAATTCCCAAAAAATTCCAAAAAAATGGAATCCCCCCAGGAATTCCGGGGATGAGCCTCGGGGACCCTCTGGAATGTTCTGGGGGGTTCTGGGGGCTGACCTGGAAGCGCCAGGCGAGCCAGGACTCGGGGAAGCCGTGGCACAGGCAGAGCGCCGGGCCCCGGCCCAGCTCGGTGAAGTGCAGCCGCACGCCCGGCTGGGAAAGGGAAAAAAACGGGAATTTCGGGAATGACGGCCATTCTGGAATGTTCCCAGATCCCGGGAGAGCCCAGCCTGGATTCCCACCCATTTCCAGATCCCAGCCATTTCTGGATCCCAGCCCGGATTCCCAGATCCCAGCCCGGATTCCCAGATCCCAGCCATTCCCAGATCCCAGCCTAGATTCCCAGATCCCAGCCTGAATTCCCAGATCCCAGCCTGAATTCCCAGATCCCAGCCCAGATTCCCAGATCCCAGCCTGGATTCCCAGATCCTGGCCATTCCCAGATCCCAGTCTGGGTTCCCAGATCCCAGTCCAGATTCCCAGATCCCGGCCCGGATTCCCAGATCCCGGCCTGGATTCCCAGATCCCGGCCCGGATTCCCAGATCCCAGTCTGGATTCCCAGATCCCGGCCTGGATTCCCAGATCCCAGTCCAGATTCCCAGATCCCAGCCCGGATTCCCAGATCCCAGTCTGGATTCCCAGATCCCAGCCCGGATTCCCAGATCCCAGCCCGGATTCCCAGATCCAGCCTGGAATTCCAGATCCCGGCCCGGATTCCCAGATCCCAGCCGATTCCCAGATCCAGTCCCAGATCCAGATCCCAGCCCGATTCCCAGATCCCGGCCTGGATTTCCAGATCCTGGCCATTCCCAGATCCCAGTCTGGGTTCCCAGATCCCAGTCTGGATTCCCAGATCCCAGCCCAGATTCCCAGATCCCGGCCTGGATTTCCAGATCCTGGCCATTCCCAGATCCTGGTCATTTCCAGATCCCAGCCATTCCTGGATCCCAGGAGATCCCAGCCTGGATTCACAGATCCTGGCCTGGAATCCCCAGCATCCCAGATCCCAGTAGGGATCCCAGCCTGGATTCCCAGGATCCCACGATTCCGTCCGAAGCCCATCCCAGATCCCGGTTCCCAGATTCGGAGATCCCGCCTGGATTCCCGTCGATTCCCAGAGATCCCAAGGCAAGCCGCATCCCGGTGAGGCCGAAAAACTGGAATCGGGACCGGCCCATCGGTGTTCCCAGATCCGGAGATCCCAGCCTGGATCCCAGCCCATTCCCAGATCCCAGCATTCCGAGATCCCAGCCAGATTCCCAGATCCCAGCCCGGATTCCCAGATCCCAGCCCAGATTCCCAGATCCCAGCCCAGATCCCAGATCCAGCCAGATTCCCAGATCCGCCTGGATTCCCAGATCCCAGCCCAGATTCCCAGATCTCAGCTGGATTCCAGATCCCAACCCGGATTCCCAGATCCCAGCCTGGATTCCCAGATCCCAGCCATTCCCAAATCCCAGAAGATCCCAGCCTGGATTCCCAGCCATTCCCAGAAGACCCCAGGAGATCCCAGGAGATCCCAGCCTGCATTTCCCGATCCAGTCTGGAATTCCCAGCCATTCCCAGGAGATCCCAGATGATCCCTAGCCTGGATTTCCAGATCCCAGCCTGGAATATCCAGCCATTCCCAGAAGATCCCAGCCTGGAATTCCCAGATGATCCCATCCATTCCCAGAAGATCCCAGCCTGGATTCCCAGAAGATCCCAGCCCGGATTCCCAGAAGATCCCAGAAGATCCCAGCTGTGATTCCCAGAAGACCCCAGCCTGGAATTCCCAGATGATCCCATCCATTCCCAGAAGATCCCAGCCTGGATTCCCAGAAGATCCCAGGAGATCCCATCCATTTCCAGATCCCAGCCTGGATTCCCAGGCAATCCCAGCCATTCCCAGAAGATCCCAGCCGATCCCAGCCTGGATTCCCATCCATTTCCAAGATCCCACCCTGAAATCCCAGAAGATCCCAGCCCGATTCCCAGAAGATCCCAGAAGATCCCAGCCTGGAATTCCCAGATGATCCCATCCCCAGCCTGGATCCCACCCATTCCCAGAAGATCCCAGGAGATCCCAGCCTGGATTCCCAGAAGATCCCATCCCAGATTTCCAGATCCAATCTGGAATTCCCAGCCATTCCCAAAAATCCCAGAAGATCCCAGCATGGATTCCCAGAAGATCCCAGGAGATCCCAGCCTGGAATTCCCAGATGATCTCATCCATTTCCAGATCCCAGCCTGGATTCCCACCCATTCCCAGAAGATCCCAGCCTGGATTCCCAGAAGATCCCAGCCCAGATTTCCAGATCCCTGCCTGGAATTCCCAGAAGATCCCAGCCATTCCCAGATCCCAGCCTGGTTTCCCAGGAGATCCCAGAGGATCCCAGCCTGGAATTCCCAGAAGATCCCAGCCATTTCCAGATCCCAGCCTGGATTCCCAGAAGATCCCAGGAGATCCCAGCCCGGATTTCCCGATCCCAGTCTGGAATTCCCAGCCATTCCCAGAAGATCCCAGCCTGGAATTCCCAGAAGATCCCAGGAGATCCCAAGAGATCCCAAGAGATCCCAGCCTGGAATTCCCAGATGATCCCATCCATTCCCAGATCCCAGCCTGGATTCCCAGAAGATCCCAGCCCGGATTTCCCGATCCCAGTCTGGAATTCCCAGCCATTCCCAGAAGATCCCAGCCTGGATTCCCAGAAGATCCCAGAGGATCCCAGCCTGGAATTCCCAGAAGATCCCAGCCATTCCCAGATCCCAGCCTGGATCCCCACCCGTCCCCAGAAGATCCCAGGAGATCCCAGCCCGGATTCCAGATCCCAGCCTGGCATTCCCAGCAGATCCCAGTTGATCCCAGTGGATCCCGGCCGGGGTTCCCGGGGGCGTGTCCGTACCCGGATGCCGACGTATCCGTGCGCCACCTCCTGGGGCGTGATTGGCTCCGGCAGCGCCTCCGCCCCGCCCAGCAGCTGCACCCGGGGAAGGGCTCTGGGAATTCTGGGAATTCTGGGAATTCTGGGGAGTCTGGGGATTCTGGGAATTCTGGGGATTCTGGGATCTGGGAATTTTGGGGATTCTGGGAATTCTGGGGATTCTGGGAATTCTGGAAATGGTTCTGGGGATTCTGGGAATTCTGGGAATTCTGGGAATTCTGGGGATTCTGGGGATTCCGGGGATTCTGGGAATTCTGGGAATTCTGGGAATTCTGGGGATTCTGGGAAGTCTGGGGATTCTGGGAATTCTGGGGATTCTGGGGATTCTGGGGATTCTGGGAATGGTTCTGGGAATTCTGGGGATTCTGGAAATTCTGGGGATTCTGGGGATTCTGGGAAGTCTGGGGATTTTGGGAATTCTGGGAATTCTGGGAATGGTTCTGGTAATTCTGGGAATTCTGGGAATTCAGGGGATTCTGGGAATTCTGGGAATTCTGGGAAGTCAGGGGATTCTGGGAATTCTGGGGAGTCTGGGGAGTCTGGGGATTCTGGGCATTCTGGGGATTCTGGGAATTCTGGGAATTCTGGGAATGGTTCTGGTAATTCTGGGAATTCTGGGAATTCAGGGGATTCTGGGAATTCTGGGGATTCTGGGAATGGTTCCGGGGATTCTGGGAATTCTGGGAATTCTGGGGATTCTGGGAATTCTGGGGATTCTGGGAATTCTGGGGATTCTGGGATTTGGGATCTGGGGTTTGGGGCTCCGCCCGGCCCAGCAGCTGCAC
>NW_026108476.1:0-8846 GCF_022539315.1 Serinus canaria | reverse complement strand
TCCTAAGAGAAGGAGCAGCAGAGGAGTTTTTGAGTTGATCTGAGAGTTGACCGTTTGCCTAGAGTTCTTTGTTAGTGAAATGTTGTAACTGCCAGTTAAGTATCCTTAAGTATCGTCATTTGACTCTCAATTGTAGAAGATTCTTGTTTATTTCAGTACCACCCTAGCCTGCTGCCAAGAAGACAACAACCCCCCCCCCCATGGACGGTGAGAGGAGAGGGGGATATTTGCATCTCAGGAGACATGCAAATTTCCCCCAAACCCAGACTACCTTAGGACAGGACCTTTACCAAATCCTGGAAAATACCCCAAAAGAGACGAGCCGAAACAGAATTAAAAGGTCAGAGTGGTGTCTGGACAGCAGGGCCGAGGTCCGAAGCCGGCAGAGACACTTGAAAACCTCGGTCACTCCTCGCCCTAACTACAAACGATGTCAGTCAGACCCAGGACCCGCTGGACTGATAACCCAAACGGAGACACCCTGAGTATACCCTACTGCCTTGCGAGGACAGGACTCCCGGCCCTGCCCACTTGGGGACAGAGCTGCAAAACCTCATCTTCTGATTCACTGCTGGGGGTGGCGGCAGAACTCCGCGGATCTGCCAAAACCCCCATCTTCGAGCTGATCACTTTAATAAAGGCATTAAAAGGAGGAGAATCTCCTGCCCTGTTAATTTCAACATATATCACACCAAGGAACTCTCAGAGTAAGTGTCCTGAATAGGGCAAAGTCTGCCCTCCAGAAGTCTTATTGACGTTCCTCCTGATTTCACTAAATATCGAGAAGGCTATAATTTCATGATCACTATGCCCCAAGCTGCCTCCAACCACCACATCTCCCACCAGCCCATCTCTATTTGTAAAAAACAGGTTGTGGTAGTTTTGTATGGGAGGCACTCACGGAAGTGATGCAAAGAGAAGCTGTTAGCATTTATTTCGTATCTGACAAAAAACCTAATCAGTAATTATCTTTGAGAATTGACAATCTGTTAAACTATTGAGAAAGATGATATGCCTCTGTGAACACTTATGTAAAAACCGAAAAATTTTGGGAAAACTTTAAACTAATACCCCATAAGGTGGCATGGACCATAAACACAGCTGTAAGAAAAGCTATAAAAAAATGGGAGGGACTTGACGATTGCAAATTTTTCCAGGTGGCTGCTATTTGTGAAAATTAAAAGCCACATTAAAGCTATTTTCTTGTAGAGCAGTCTCCATAACATTAACAAGAAGTGTTGTAGTGCACTAAATAGTTTATTTAGTTGTTGTTGTTGCACTGGTGATGGGAAATTTCTACTGAGAATGTTAGGTCAAGTAGATGGGTTTTCCCCCTCCTTCATTACATGGTCTCCCCCTCACACCCCCCGCCGTTATACACACCTGGCCTGTCCCATTAGTACTTTGTCCCTCCCGAATGGCATCCCATTGGCTCCAGTCCTCTCTCCCCCGCCCCCGTCCCCTAGGATATAAAACCTCCTGTGTGAGAGTTCCACGCTCTCTTTTTCTACCTGGGTGACCCCATCACCTGTGTCTTGCACCAAGCCAATAAACAAGATACTTGCACCCACGTGGAGAAGAGCGCCTCTCGTCTTTTACTTTCGTCTATGCGGGTCTGTGTGGGCTAGAGTCTTAAGCTAGCCGGATTGGACTCATATAAGGCCCAGGAAAACCATGGATTACCGCAAAGAAGGACTTCTATCCCTAGGTGGACTAAAAAAAGACTATTCTACAAGGAGTAAACTGACTAAAATTTTTATGTTTTGTCTCTTTACATTGTCAATAAAAAGTTATGAGGGTATGAAATATTCCAATCACTTGTTTTAAATTTTTAAAGGTGTAATAGCAATAAACAGGTTATAAGAATAGTAATGCAAATTAGAGCAATAAGAATTTGGACAATCAGAGTTAGGACAATAAAGGACAATAAAAGCAAAGAATACGAACGTTTGGATACTTTCCTAAAAAAAGCATGGCTCGCTAACAAAGGATGTCCTAGGTTGACTATATGCTTTTATCCCCAATCGTCTTGTTCTGTTTATGCTGAATAATACGTTTTGCACCTTTAAGACTTGTTCCAGAAAAGGAAGGGGGGAGAGAAGACGCGCGCAGTTTGTTTTCAGATACTGCACTCACTCCTCCACATTCCTGCTCCTGGACTGTGTTGTCTGAGGATGGACAGACAGCGGGACAGAGCTCTCCTTTGCTTTTAGTTAGTTTAGCTAGCTGAGGCAAAGACATTCTCTGGACTGTGGGGTTTTTTCTCCTTTTTTTTTCCTTTTCTTTGGACCTGTTTAAACCTGCTCTGGACTGAATACCCAGAGGAGCGCCGGCAGCTCGCATATGTGGTCCACAGCGCCGGGCCTGGGCCGCAGCATTTCCAGTGCCGGAGGGACTGATAGGAGACTGAGTGAGCTGAACTGCAGCCTGGGGAGGGGACTTTCTGGGTTTGTCATCTCTTTTGGAGCAGCAAAGGGTTTTATTGTTTAATATTGTTTAGGTTTTATTGTTTAATAAACAGTTTTTTTCCACTTTTCTCCAAGGAGGTATTTTCTCCCGGACCGGCTGGGGGGAGTGTGGGAGAATTAGGGATATATCGTGCGGAAGATCTCGGGCTGTATGTGTAGTTAGGAAGCCCCCTCTTCATCCTGCAGTCAGACCCTCACCCCACCCGGCCGCTCCCAGCCGGACATGAGTCAGGGAAGTGACACAGGCTGTCCAAGCCATAAGTACCCCTGAGACCCTGCAATAAACGCCATTTTGTTATCCACCACGTTGGTGTCTGTAGCATTTCGACCGAGTGACCCTGGCCTTTGGGTCACAGTGCCGGTGCACGGAACCAGGCCACCACGCTGAAGCTGCAACATTCTGGTGCCGAAACCCGGGAACCAATACCCGGGGTCAGGGATCACTTGGACAGGGACGGGCGGCTGCACAGCTGGACTAGTTCAGTGGGGGGACGCCTCCAGACCAGAGAGGGACATGGAAGCAATCGCGAAGGTCATAACTCAAATACATGCTCAGTGGGGGGTAGATTGTAAGCTAAAAGATTTATGTCTCGCTATTCCGAGACTCATTAAATTGGGGGCAATAGATAGCGCCGTGGATATACTCCATTTGGAGAAATGGGACCACTTGTACTAAGGTTCTCGCTAAGGAAACTATGTCCTGTGGCTCAGGAAAAGCTCTTAAGTCATGGGTCAGGGTTGTGCAAGCCCTGCAAAAGGCAAGGGATGAGCAGGACTCCTGGCGTGCTGCGAAAGCCTGGCTGCTGGCCACGCCGCAGCTGGGGGTGGCCGCGGCGACGCAGACCGCGGAGGACTTAGAGCAAAACGAATGCCGGACCCCCACCCCCCCAGCAGAACGGCTTACCATCAGAGGGAGGGGAGGACGCGCGGTCGTTTTGGCAGGGGCTCGCAGAGGAGGCGAGGGTGGCGGCAAAACCGCCGAACCCCAAGGGGGAGGATAAAAATGCACCACCTCCACATGCATTTGAAAATGGCGGTGAAACGCGTGTTCAGGGCGGAAATGAAGGCGCGGCGGGTGGAAGCGGAGTCAGCTCGCTTAACAACGCATGCGCGGGCGAACGGGGGGACGGGGCGGCCCCCACGCAGGAGCGTATGTCCAATCAGAGCGCTCAGCTCACATTAGGTCCTTATAGGGCAAGGACCTCCCCCAGCAGGAGGCAGGGGGACCCCAGGGGGAGGGAACTGTCCGACCCCCGCAAGAAGGGGCGGGGTCGGAGCCCGAGAAAAAGGCAGAGCAACCCGGAAGTGTCCGAGCAGTCCTCTTCCGACTGGGACACGGACTCTAGCTCCGAATCGGAGAGGGAGTCGGGGAGTTCCGATTCAGACCCGAGTTTTAACAGAAGAAGGGCAGCGGCACATAAGGAATCTAACCACAGCCCTCCTGCATGGGTAAAGGGGATACCGGAGAAAGATCGAACTCCGCTTACAGACTGGCATAACAAAAATAGCGTGTGCTGAATGGACTCTGTCCGCGAAGCTGGTGTTTCCGGTCCGGGTGGGGGGACCCGGTCGGAAACCAAAGGACCTATTCCCCGGTAAACCCAAAAGACGTGCAGGCGATTATTAAAGCAATCGCAGATAGGGGGATTAATTCTGCCATGGTTTCAACACTTATCGATGGTGTTTTTGGGGGAGACGATATGTTACCTTTTGATATTAAGCAGACTTGCCGAATGATTTTTGACGGGGCAGGGATGATTATATTTAAGCAGGAATGGGAAGATAACTGTATTAAACAGCCAGCCCTGGTAACAGGGGCAGACCATCCACTGCACGGCTCCAGCATACAGAGGCTAATGGGCACAGACCCCACTATGATCACCCCCCAGGCACAGGCAGACGGCCTGAGGGCTCACGAGGTTATGACAACGACTCGTGCTGCCCGGGAAGCCATCTGTGTTGCCTCCAAAGTAATAGCCAGGCCGTCACCTTGGGCTACGATAAAGCAAAGTGAGAGTGAAAGTTTCACTCAGTTTGTGGACCGTCTGCAGTCAGCCTTGGACGCCTCCACATTACCCTCAGAGGCAAAAGGTCCAGTGCTGGCAGAGTGCCTACTCCAACAATGTAACTCAGCCACCAAGGACATTTAAAGATCACTGCCACAGGGGTCCAACATAGCTGCCATGATCAGGCACGTTGCAAAGGAAGAACACCTTGCTCCCATCCAAGCAGCAGTTCACACTGCAATAACGAGTGTCATGGCATGCTTTAAGTGTGGCCAGGCTGGGCACACGGCAATAACTGCCCCCAGTAAGGACACCTATCGGCAGCCCCCCCACCACGCCAGGGGAAACCGAGGGGACCATGCTGGGAATGTGGTAGGAAGGGGCATTTGGCTAAGGAATGCAGATCCAAGCATCAGGGAAACGAGAGAGGGAGGGGGCAGCCGGGCTGTATCCAGCCTCCTCCCACTGGGAACATGCAGCGGCCCAGCTACAGCAACCCTCAATGGGGCACAGGGTTCCCATGCCCACCACCACCCCCTCAGGGCATGTCCAACTTGGCCACCCAGCCAATGGTCCAACCGAACCCACCGGCACCTCAGGAATACCACAAACAGCCCCTTGGGGAAGAGGTCCCTGGGTGGCTTTGGCCTTGAAAGCATGGGAACGGGACCCGTGGGTGGCCATTGCCGCGAAGGTGGGCAAGCACCCACTGATCATGTGGGCAGTGTGTCGTCTCCACAACAGCTCCGACGACTCGGCCATCTGCCTTCCCTTCTGGGTGGACACAAGGTCAGATGTCACCGTCATCCCAGGCATACATTAGCCTTGACCATGGAAGCTAGAAGCAGCCCCCATGGTGGGCAGAGTTGGAGGGCTGTCCCGAGCCCACAAGAGCGCCCAACCAGTGGCAATACCTCTCTGCACCGAGAGAGGACCGGGAAGAACTATCACCCTCACTACATATGTGATGTCGGACTGTCCACCCTTACTGGGAAGAGATGCCCTTGCCCTGCTGGATGTTAGGGTGACAAATTTATTCTAGGGGCCACTGTAGCATACCCACCATTGCCCATCAAGCTGACTTGGAAATCAGCTGACCCAGTGTGGGTCGAACAGTGGCCCTTATCAACGCCTCGAATGACTGCCCTCATTGAGTTAGTTAGCCGTGAATTACACAAGAATCATATAGAACCCTCCACAAGTCCATGGAACACTCCAATTTTCGTGATACCTAAGCGGTCTGGTGAAGGCTTTCGTCTCCTGCACGATCTGCGGGAAGTGAACAAGCGAATCCAGCCTATGGGCCCTGTCCAAACGTTGCTACCCATGAACTTGATGATACCGAGAGGACAACCTTGTGCAGTGCTCGACATCAAAGACTGCTTCTTTTCTATCCCCCTGCACGAAGACGACAAGGAGCGTTTCGCCTTTTCCATCGTCTTCCCAAACAGCCAGCGGCCTAACCTACGCTTCCAATGGACGATGCTTCCACAGGGAATGCTCAACTCCCCTACCATCTGCAAGATCACCGTGGACCAAGCGCTAGCACCTGTCCGGCAGAGCAATCTGACGGTAACCATCGTGCAGTACATGGACGACATCCTGATCTCAGCACCATCCACAAGACAAGTGGACCAGCTGGTGTCAACCATCTCCGAGACACTGAGGACAAATGGCTTTGAGGTAGCGAGTGCAAAAATAAAAAAGGGACCATGTGTGACCTTCCTAGGAGTGGGAATCACAAGCTCCTACATAACTCCTCCCCAGATGAAAATCCGCCATGACATGCAACAGCTGGTAGGGTCCTTGCAGTGGCTCCGTAACATTGTCTTGATTCCTCCCAAGGTCATGGACCCTCTAAATGACCTCTTGAAAGGGAAGAACCCATGGGAGCAGAAAACCCTGACACCAGAAGCGGTAAGCTCGCTCGACTTCATCGAACGTCAGATGTCAGAGAGCATGCTCACCTGATGGGATTCAAGTGCTCCGGTCAACCTGTATGTCCACTTTACAAAAAAGGGGGGAGTGGGAGCCTTAGCCCAAGGACCCCCTGACAAGGCCCAACCGATACTATGGGTGGTCTTGGGGAAACCGCCACGAGCCTTTTCTCCGGGAGTTGAGTGCCTCAGCAATCTCATTATGAAAGGCAGGAAACTTGCCCTAAGACATCTAGGCATCGAGCCGTCCAACATAAGCTTGCCTCTCCCCAAACAGCTCTCTGCACAGTCAACAACAATATCGGAATATCTAGCCATAGCCCATACAGGCTTTGGAGGAGAAATTCGCTACGCAGGAAAACCCCCTTGGACTTGGCTGCTCACGGTCATCGATATCGACCTCCCACCCAAAGTGCTCGACCGACCACAGGCAGGGCCAACCATCTTCACAGATGCATCATCGCAGACCTCCACCGCAGCAGCAGTGTGGCAGCTAGGAGAACAGTGGCAATATGTCAAGGCAACCGACCCCACGCTTTCGGTCCAACAGCTTGAAGCAGCAGCTGTGGCGCTGGCGCGCAGACTGTTCCCAGAAGAGCACCTTAACATTGTGACTGATTCCATATTTGTGGCAAAACTCTGCTTAGCCATGTCCGGACCAGGTGTGTCAGTGTCCCCAGTGGCAACGATGCTGGAGGAAGCACTGTATTCACGGAAAGGTACCATATCACTCATTCACGTCAACAGCCATGACCCGATCAAAGGGTTCTACCAGATAGGCAACGACAAGGCTGACGCCGTAGCAAAGGGCGTATGGACACTGAAAGAAGCTCGTCAGTTGCACGAAACCCTTCACACTGGAGCTAAAGCGTTTGCAAAAAAGTGCAGGATTTCTACTGCAGACGCAAAGCACGTCGTCGCAATGTGCCCTCATTGCCAGAAGTCGCCACTGTGGTCGAGTGGCGTCAACCCCAGAGGCCTCAAAGCCTCAGAAGTGTGGCAAACAGACTTTACACAATTCCAGCTGTTGAAACCCCCCTCGTGGCTCGCAGTTACCGTAGATACGTACAGCGGCATGATTGTGGCTACACAGCATCTCAAGACCAATTCCAAAGCAACCATCCAACATTGGCTGACAGCCATGGCATGGCTTGGGGTTCCAAAAAAAATCAAAACTGATAACGGCCCAAACTTCATCTCAAAGGTAGTCCAAACATTCACCTCGAAATGGAACATCGCCTTGGTGCATGGCATCCCATATAACAGCACCGGACCAGCCATTGTCGAAAGAGCAAACCAGACTCTGAAAACTAAGCTGGAAGTGCTAGCAAAGGCAGAAGGCTTCTCCAATGCCATTTCCTCGGGCGACCAAGCGCGCATTTTGGCAACTGCGCTGCTAGCGTTAAATCAATACCCTAGGGGGGATGAGACAAACAGTCCTGCTCAGAAAAACTGGGCCACTCGAGCATTAGAGGAGGGCCCGTGGGTAGTGATCAAAAACGAACTGGTGCAGTGGGAACAGGGTTGGAAATTGGTGCTCACCAGGCGGGGATATGCGGCTGTTAAAGAGGACGAGCACATTAAATGGTGTCCACTTAAGTCAATCAAGCCCGACCTTCACCATGAGCAGAATGAGACTGATGAGAGTTGTGAGTTTTTGTTTACAGGACATGCTCGTGGGGCGTCCTCGTGATGCGTACATCCCCGTTCCAGAGGACGGACCACCAAGCCGTCCAGCAGCGCCAGAGAGAGCCGCGCGGGTGAGACTCAAACATCAACGGTGTTTCTGTGTGCTCTTGCTGTTGGGGCTTGTCGCCAGAGGGCAAGCCAGCCCAGACCACTACCCACATCAGCCATTCAGGTGGGTCATATGACACCTTAGCAGTGGCAAGGTGCTCAAAGAAATCACCACACCAAACACCCCATCCTTCGTACTTTGCTTTACCGACTTCTTTCCGGGACTACAAAAGGTAGACCCCTATTCCCCACACGTCATGCAAACGTACCTATCCTACTGGTGTCCATCCTCAAATCCAGGAAAAAGCTACTGCAATCACCCAGGGTGGGGATACTGTGGGCATTGGGGCTGCGAAACCATTGTTACAGATGCCAGACCATCAGGGCCTGGGTGGGATCCACAAGAGCTCGACAGGTTCTTACAGTTCACCTGGGCACCCTCCGGCTGCAAAACACCCTTCTTTTTCCACGGAAATTTCCATCGAAACAGTCATAAAATCCTTAAATTTCAGAAATGCACCAACTACAACATGACGGTTTTGCAGCCAGGTCACCCCAGTTGGACCACAGGCAAAACATGGACAGTAGTTGTTTAAGGGTCGAAAGAGTGGGTGAACGTGCAAATTATCAGACTCCCAACCTCTATGTCCCAATCAGTTGACCCAATCCGGTTCTAGTAATGAGTAGACCCAGGGAAG
>NW_026108475.1:0-8858 GCF_022539315.1 Serinus canaria | reverse complement strand
CCTGCACTGTGGTCCCTGTGTGTCACCTGTGTGTCCCTGTGTCCCCAGGTGCTCTGTGTGGTGACAGCAGTGTCCCTGCACCTGTGTTACCTGTCTGCGTTCTGCTGGATGGCGCTGCAGGGCCTGCACCTGTACGTGCTGCTGGTCCAGGTGTTCTCCCCGGCCTGGCTCCGCCCGCGGCCGCTCCTGGCCCTGGGCTACGGCCCCGCCCTGGCCGTGGTGGCGCTGGCGGCGGCGGTGTACCCACAGGGATACGGCACCGATCAATAGTGAGTGATCAATAGTGATCAATAACCATCGATAGTGATCAATAGTGATCAATAGTGCCCATCCCGCCCTGGCCGTGGTGGCGCTGGCGGCGGCGGTGTACCCACGGGGATACGGCACCGATCAATAGTGAGTGATCAATAACCATCAATAACCATCGATAGTGATCAATAACCATCGATAGTGATCAATAGTGCCCATCCCGCCCTGGCCGTGGTGGCGCTGGCGGCGGCGGTGTACCCACAGGGATACGGCACCGATCAATAGTGAGTGATCAATAGTGATCAATAACCATCGATAGTGATCAATAACCATCAATAGTGCCCATCCCGCCCTGGCCGTGGTGGCGCTGGCGGCGGCGGTGTGCCCACAGGGATACGGCACCGATCAATAGTGAGTGATTGGGGTATCGATAGTGATCAATAGTGATCAATAGTGATCGATAGTGATCAATAGTGATCGATAGTGATCGATAGTGATCGATAGTGCCCATCCCACCCTGGCCGTGGTGGCGCTGGCGGCGGCGGTGTGCCCACAGGGATACAACACCGATCAATAGTGAGTGATCAATAGTGATCAATAACCATCGATAGTGATCAATAACCATTGATACTGATCAATAGTGATCAATAAGCATCGATAGTGATCAATAGTGATCAATTACCAGTGATCAATAGTGATCAATAACCATCAATAGTGATCAATAGTGATCAATAGTGATCGATAGCGATTGATAGTTAGTGATCAATAGTGAGTGATCAATACTGATCAATAGTGATCAATAACCATCGATAGTGATCAATAGTGAATGGGCAGCTGCAAAGGCTCCCAGTCCATCCCAATCCCCCCCAGTCCCTCCCAGTCCCTCCCAGTTTGTCCCAGTTTGTCCCAGTCTGTCCCAGTCCCTCCCAGTCCCTCCCAGTTTGTCCCAGTCCATCCCAGTCCCTCCCAGTCCCTCCCAGTCCTCCCATCGCCTCCCAGTCCCCCCAGTTCCCTCCCAGTCCCTCCCAGTTTGTCCCAGTTTGCTCCCAGTTCAATCCCAGTCCCTCCCAGTCCATCCCAGTCCCTCCCAGTCCCTCCCAGTCCCTCCCAGTCCATCCCAGTCCCTCCCAGTCCCCCCCAGTCCCTCCCAGTCCGTCCCAGTCCCTCCCAGTCCCTCCAGTCCCTCCCAGTTCCACGTCCCAGTCCCTCCCAGTCCCCCAGTCCCCATCATCCCAGTCCCATTCCCAGTCCCTCCCAGTTTGTCCCAGTCCCTCCCAGTCCCTCCCAGTTTGTCCCAGTCCCTCCCAGTCCCTCCCAGTCCATCCCAGTCCATCCCAGTCCCTCCCAGTCCATCCCAGTCCCTCCCAGTCCCTCCCAGTCCCTCCCAGTTTGTCCCAGTCCCTCCCAGTCCATCCCAGTTTGTCCATTCCCAGTTGCTGGCTCTCCCTCGAGCGCGGTTTCCGCTGGAGTTTCCGGGGCCCCGTCATCGTCATCACTGCCGTGAGTGACACCTGAGGGACACCTGAGGGACACCTGAGTGACACCTGAGTGACACCTGAGTGACACCTGAGGGACACCTGGGTGACACCTGAGGGACACCTGAGTGACACCTGAGGGACACCTGAGTCACCTGAGGGACACCTGGGTGACACCTGAGTGACACCTGAGTGACACCTGAGTGACACCTGGGTGACACCTGAGTGACACCTGGGGGACACCTGAGTGACACCTGAGTGACACCTGAGGGACACCTGAGTGACACCTGAGTGACACCTGAGGACACCTGAGTGACACCTGGGTGACACCTGTCACCTGTGTGACACCTGAGGGACACCTGAGGGACACCTGTGTCACACCTGAGTGTCACCTGTGTCACAGCCCTGTCCCTTCCCGCTGTCACATGAGTGTCACCCCCAGTGTCACCCTAATGCCACACCCCTGTCCCCAAACCCCTGACATCCCCAATGTCCCCAATGTCCCCAATGCCCCCAATCCCCCCCACTGTCCCCAATGTCCCCAACATCCCCAATGTCCCCTCTGTCCCCAATGTCCCCAACATCCCCAATGTCCCCAATGTCCCCAATGTCCCCAATGTCCCCAATGTGCCCAATCCCCCCCACTGTCCCTGATGTCCCCAGTGTCCCCACTGTCCCTGCTGTCCAGTGTCCCTCCAGTGTCCCCCAGTGTCCCCATCTGTGTCCCCATCATCCCCAATGTCCCCAATCCCCCCAGTGTCCCCAATCCCCCCGATGTCCCCATCATCCCCAATGTCCCCAATCCCCCCAGTGTCCCCCCAGTGTCCCCAGTCCCCAATGTCCCTGATGTCCCCAGTGTCCCTGCTGTCCCCAACCTCTCCAGGGTCCCCAAATGTCCCCAAATGTCCCCAGTCCCCCCCATGTCCCCATTCCCTGTGCCCACCCAATGTCCCCACAGTGTCCCCACAATGTCCCCAATCCCCCCCAGTGCCCTCCAGTCCCTGTGCCCACCCAGTGCCCCCCCATGTCCCCACAGTGTCCCCAATGTCCCCTGTGTCCCCTCAGTGTCCCCAGTGTCCCCAATCCCCCCCAGTGTCCCCAATCCCCCCCGTGTCCCCATGTCCCCTCGATGTCCCCAGTGTCCCCCCCCATGTCCCCACAGTGTCCCCAATGTCCCCTGTGTCCCCTCAGTGTCCCCAGTGTCCCCAATCCCCCCCAGTGTCCCCCCCAGTGTCCCCCCAGTGTCCCCAATCCCCCCCAGTGTCCCCATGTCCCCTCGGTGTCCCCAGTGTCCCCCCAATGTCCCCCAGTGTCCCCTCGGGTCCCCATGTCCCCTGTGTCCCCTCAGTGTCCCCAGTGTCCCCAATCCCCCCCAGTGTCCCCATGTCCCCTCAATGTCCCCATGTCCCCGTGGTGTCCCCATGTCCCCTCGGTGTCCCCTGTGTCCCCATGTCGCCTCGGTGTCCCCAACCCCCCCAATGTCCCCATGTCCCCTCGGTATCCCCAGTGTCCCCATGTCCCCTCGGTGTCCCCAACCCCCCCAGGTGTCCCCATGTCCCCTCGGTGTCCCCTGTGTCCCCAGGCCAACGCCGCCATCCTGGTTGTCACCCTCTGGAAGTTGGTGCAGAAATTCCACGAGGTCACCCCGGACATGGGGACCCTGCGCCGGGCACGGTGGGGACATTGGGGACACCCTGGGGACATTGGGGACATTGGGGGGATTGGGGACACCCGGACATGGGGACCCTGCGCCGGGCACAGTGGGGACATCCAGGGGACATCCTGGGGACATCGGGGGCATTGGGGACAGCCTGGGGACATTGGGGACATTGGGGGGATTGGGGACATGGGGACCCTGCGCCGGGCACGGTGGGGACATGGGGACATCGGGACACCCTGGGGACTTGGTGGCACGTTGGGGACATGGGACATCGGGGACACCCTGGGGACATTGGGGCACGGTGGGGACATGGGGACATCGGGGACACCCTGGGGACATTGGGGGCACGGTGGGACATGGGGACATCGGGACAACCCCTGGGGACATTGGGGACAGCCTGGGGACATTGGGACATTGGGGACAGCCTGGGGACATTGGGGACATGGGGACATTGGGGACATGGGGACCTGCGCCGGGCACGGTGGGGACATTGGGGACACCCTGGGGACATTGGGGACATTGGGGACATGGGGGGGATTGGGGACAGCCTGGGGACATTGGGGACATTGGGCACACCCTGGGGACACTGGGGACAGCCTGGGGACACTGGGGACATTGGGAACACCTGGACATGGGGACCCTGCGCCGGGCATGGTGGGGACATGGGACTTTGGGGACATGGGGACATGGGGACATGGGGACCTGCACCGGCACGGTGGGGACATTGGGGGGATTGGGGACATCCTGGGGACATTGGGGACATGGGGACCCTGCGCCGGGCACGCTGGGGACATCGGGGACACCCAGGGGACAATCGGGGGGGATTGGGACATTGGGGACACCTGGACATGGGGACCCTGCACTGGCACGTGGGGACATTGGTGGACAACCCTGGGGACATTGTGGGGATTGGGGACATTGGGGACACACTGGGGACAATGGGGACACACTGGAGACATGGGGACACTGGGGGACACTGGGGACATGGGGACCCTGCACTGGGCACGGTGGGACATGGGGACACCCTGGGGACATTGGGGACATCCTGGGGACTGGGGACACCCTGGGACATTGGGGACATCCTGGGGACATCGGGACATTGGGACACCCAGGGGACATCAGGGACACCCTGGGGACATTAGTGACACTGGGGACACCTAGGGGACATTGGGAGGAGATTGGGGACATTGGAGACACTGGGGACATCAGTGGGTGACACAGGTGACACCCAGGTGACACTGGGGGGGGCCCAGGTGACACCGAGAGGACACAGGTGACACCCAGGTGACACCCAGGTGACAGTTCCTTGTCCCTCGCTGTCCCCAGGGTGCTGTGGGTGACGTCACTGGGCCAGCTCTCCCTGCTGGGCTCTGGTTGGGCGCTGGGCGTGGGGGCGGGGCTTGGCTGGGCTGGGGGGGCGGGGCCTCCCCTCCCCCCCGGCAGCGCCCCCCCGCCCCTCCCCCTCCTGTTCTGCGCCGTCAACGCCGCCCAGGGGCTGCTGATCTTCCTGTGCCACTGCCTGGGGCACCCCAAGGTACCCAAAAACCCCCAAATTCACCCCAAAAATGGAACCGGGACCCTGAAAAACCCCAAAATCCCAAAAATCCCTGAAAAAACCCCAAAAACCCCACCCCAAAACTGCCCCGGGACCCCCAAATCCCCCCAGGGGCTGCTGACTCTCCTGTGCCACTGCCTGGGGCACCCCAGTGTACCCAAAACCCCCAAATTCACCCCAAAAAGGAACCGGGATCCTGAAAACCCCAAAATCCCAAAATCCCCCAAAAAAAACCCCAAAAACCCACCCCAAAACTGCCCGCCGGACCCCAAATCCCCCCAGGGCTCTGATCTTCCTGGCCACTGCCTGTGGGCCCCCAAGTACCCAAAAACCCCAATTCCACCCAAAAATGGAACCGGGATCATGAAAAACCCCAAAATCCCAAAAATCCCCGAAAAAACCCCAAAAATGCCCCAAAAACCCCACCCCAAAACTGCCCTGGGACCCCCAAATCCCCCCAGGGCTGCTGATCTTCCTGTGCCACTGCCTGGGGCACCCCAAGGTACCCAAAAACCCCCAAATTCACCCCAAAAATGGAACCGGGACCCTGAAAAACCCCAAAATCCCAAAAATCCCCGAAAAAACCCTCAAAAACCCCACCCCAAAACTGCCCCGGGACCCCCAAATCCCCCCCAGGGGCTGCTGATCTTCCTGTGCCACTGCCTGGGGCACCCCAAGGTACCCAAAAACCCCCAAATTCACCCCAAAAATGGAACCAGGATCCTGAAAAACCCCAAAATCCCAAAAATCCCCGAAATAAACCCAAAAATGCCCAAAAACCCCAAAAATGGGACCCAAAATCTGCCCCAAACCCCCCAAAAATCCACCTGGGACCCCAAAAACCCCAAAATGGCCCCAAAGACCCCAAAATTTCCCCCCAAAAAACCTCAAAATTGCCCCAAAAGTGCCCCTGGTCCAAACTGGGAGGGTCCCAGTTCATACTGGTGTGTTCCCAGTTCATACTGGTGTGTTCCCAGTTCATACTGGGAGGTTCCCAGTTCATACTGGGCCGTTCCCAGTTCAGACCAGTTGATCCCAGTTCACACTGGGCCGTTCCCAGTTCAAACCTGTTGATCCCAGTTCGAACCAGTTGACCCCAGTTCAGACCAGTTGATCCCAGTTCAAACCAGTTGATCCCAGTTCCCACTGGGCCATTCCCAGTTCAAACCAGTTGATCCCAGTTCAAAAAGCAGTTGATCCCAGTTCAACCATTCGCACCGTTGATCCGCCCAGTTCAAGACCAGTTGATTCCCAGTTTGAAACTCAGTTAGATCCCATGCCCACTGGGCCATTCCCAGTTCAAACCAGTTGATCCCAGTTCAAATCAGTTGATCCCAGTTCAGACCAGTTGATCCCAGTTTGAACCAGTTGATCCCAGTTCACACCGGGCTGTTCCCAGTTCAAACCAGGCCCTTGATCCCAGTTCAAACTGGCTGTTCCCAGTTCAAACCAGTTGATCCCAGTTCAAACCAGTTGATCCCAGTTCAAACCAGGCTGTTCCCAGTTCAAACCAGTTGATCCCAGTTCCCACTGGGCTATTCCCAGTTCACACTGGACTGTTCCCAGTTCAAACCGGGCCCTTCCCAGTTCAAACCAGTTGATCCCAGTTCAGACCAGTTGATCCCAGTTCAGACCAGTTGATCCCAGTTTGTTGCAGGTGCGGGGCTGGTACCGCTCCCTGCTGTGCCCCCGCTCGCGGCCCTACTCGGAGTTCACCAGTCACACCAGTAACACCAGTAACCACACCAGTAACACCAGTAACACCAGTACGGGCCGGCCGAGGGGATCCCAGTCACACCAGTAACACCAGGTGAGACATCCCAGTCACACCAGTAACCACACCAGTAACCACACCAGTAACACCAGTACGGGCCGGCCGAGGGGATCCCAGTCACACCAGTAACACCAGGTGAGCCATCCCAGTCACACCAGTAACCACACCAGTAACCACACCAGTAACACCAGTAACACCAGTACGGGCCGGCCGAGGGGATCCCAGTCACACCAGTAACACCAGGTGAAGCCTCCCATCCCAGTAACACCAGTAACCACACCAGTAACACCAGTAACACCAGTACGGGCCGCCGAGGGGATCCCAGTCACACCAGTACACCAGGTGAGCCCTCCCAGTGACCCCACCGTAACCACACCAGTAACACCAGTAACACCAGTGACGGCCGGCCGAGGGATCCCAGTCAACCCGTCCCAGACCCCAGTGAGCCCTCCCAGATCCACCAGTGACCCATCCCAGTAACCCCAGTAACCACTCCCAGTAACACCAGTAACCCTGCCCAGTATCCCCAGTGCCCCTCCCAGTATCCCCAGTGACCCCCCATATCCCCCAGTGAGCCCTCCCAGTAACCCCAGTAACCCTCCCAGTAGCCCCAGTAACCCCACCCAGTAACCCCAGTAACCCCCCCAGTAGTCCCCAGTAACCCCGTCCCAGTATCACCAGTGACCCCTCCCAGTATCCCCAGAACCCTCCCAATCACCAGTGACCACGCCCAGTATCCCCAGTAACATCCCATATCCCCAGTGACCCCTCCCAGGATCCCCGTGACCCCTCCCAGTATCCCCAGTGAACCTCCCATAGCCCTATACCCTCCCAGTCCCATACCCCTCCCAGTATCCCCAGTACCCCTCCCAGTATCCCCAGTAACCCCTCCCAGTATCCCCAGTGACCCCTCCCAGTATCCCCAGTGACCCCTCCGATCCCAGTACCCCCAAGTATCCCCCAGTGACCCCTCCCATCCCCGTACCCCTCCCAGATCCCCATGACCCCTCCCAGTATCCCCAGTAACCCCTCCCAGTATCCCCAGTGACCCCTCCCAGTATCCCCAGTGACCCCTCCCAGTATCCCCAGTAACCCCTCCCAGTATCCCCAGTAACCCCTCCCAGTATCCCCAGTGACCCCTCCCAGTATCCCCAGTAACTCCTCCCAGTATCCCCAGTAACCCCTCCCAGTATCCCCAGTAACTCCTCCCCTCCTCCCACAGGTGCAGAAAATTCCGGAAAAATCAAAAATTCCAGGAAAAATCTTCGGAATTTTGGGAAAAATCTTCGAAAATTCAGGAAAAATCTTCGGAATTTGGGGGAAATCTTTGGAATTTTGGGAAAAATATTCGGAATTTTGGGAAAATTCTTCAGAATTTTTTGGAAAAAATCTTCGGAATTCCAGGAAAAATCTTCGGAATTTTGGGGAAAATCTTCGGAAATTCTGGAAAATCTTTGGAGTTTTGGGAAAATCTTCAGAGTTCCAGAAAAAAAATATTGGGAATTTTTGGGGAAAATCTTCAGAAATTCTGGGAAAAATCTTGGGAATTCTGGGAAAAATCTTTGGAATTTGGGTGAAATCTTTCGAATTTTGGGAAAAATCTTTGGAATTTTGGGAAAATCTTTGGAATTCCGGGAAAAATCTTCAGAATTTTGGGAAAATCTTCGGAAATTCAGGAAAAATCTTCAGAATTTGGGGGTAATCTTTGGAATTTGGGGGGAAATCTTGGGAATTTTGGGGGAAATCTTTGGAATTTGGAGATTTTTGCCACCCCTCCCCCCCAGGGAGATCAGTAAAGGCGAGCTCAGGTTTGGGGTGAATTCCTGGGATTTGGGGAAAATCCTGGGAATTCCCAGAGGTTGGGGGGAATTCCGGGGATTTTAGGGCAAAATCTGGAAATTTTGGGGTGAATTCTTGGGATTTTGGGGAGAATTCCCGGATTTTGGGGTTGAATTCAGAGAATTTTGGGGTGAATTCCAGAGATTTTGGGGTGAATTTCCAGATTTTGGGTGAATTCTGGGAATTTTGGGGTGAATTCCCGGATTTTGAGGTGAATTTCCAGATTTTAGGGTGAATTCTTGGGATTTTGGGGAGAATTCCCAGATTTTGGGGGGAACTCAGGAATCTTGGTGGGAATTTTGGGGC
>NW_026108474.1:0-8870 GCF_022539315.1 Serinus canaria | reverse complement strand
GGATGTCACGATGGCAAATGTTCTCTGGGCAGTGCCACGTGTGACATGGACACACAAGAGGTTTCAACTCTGTTTTTTGGGGAAGCACATGGTGCAAGAGGGACTCCTCTCTTCTTGATGAACTGAGAACTGATAATCTGAAGAGTGGTGCTGGACTCAGAGTGAGGGGTGGTAACTGAATTGAGAATCCAAGGTTTTGTCTTATTGTGATGTGTTGGAAATTTGGTGGGGAGGAGGAGCAATGTTTTTGGAAGATTTTCATTCAGAGTTCTGTGTGTTTCTTTTTACATGTAGTTGTAGGTTAAAGAAGGTTTATTTTCTTCCTTTTCTTCCTAAGTTGGAGCTTGCTTTGCTCTATTCCTGGTCACATCTAACAGTAGACACCAGGGAGAATATATTTTCATGGGGCACTGGCATTGTGCCAGAGTCAAACAATGACACACCTTCAGGAGTTCTGCTGCAGACAGGTTTTCTGATAGTCCGTGCAAGGTTTTCAATGGCTTAATGTTTTCTGCCTCTACAGCAGCTATGCCAAAAGCCCACCTGAGTCCCTTTGGCTCTTTGTAATAGATGTTCTAGAGGAAGTCCATGCCCAGAACACACGGGGCCTCTGGCCCAGTCACAATAGGATGTTTCTGCCACTCTTTCCCAATCAGGCTCACCTCGGCCTCCAAAAGGGTCAATTGCTGTGATCCCCCCATAACCCCGGCTATGGAAACAGCTTCCACCCCCACATGTCCTGATGGTATCAGGGAACACTGCACACCAGTATCAACTAAGGCATCATATTTTTGTGATTCTGATGTGCCAGGCCATCAGATCCACACCATCCACAGGATCTGGTTTTCCCACGCCTCTCCCTGGCTAGATAGGGCAGGGCCCCTCTAACCCTCGTTCTTATTTCTTTCCTGGGCATACATGGTAGAGGTTCCTTCAAGGGGATGTGACAGATCATGCTCAGCAGCTCGGTCATGGGAGGTTGAGGCTACCTTCCCTGTACTGGAGTTCCCTTGATTAGTGTTTCCCTCCTTGAGTTGATACACCTGTGCTGCCAGAACAGAAGTGCGTTTTCCATCCCACCTTCCCATGTATTCCCCATGGTCACACAGAAAGAACCACAGGTCAGCCCGTGGGGTGTACCCTCTCTCTCTAGCTGGGGAACATTGGGCTCTGACTTTGGGGCCTGTGACTCGCACTGGTGCAATGCGGGAACTGTTCCTCCTCACCTCCTCCCTCATCTCCCTCATCCCTTCTCTGAGTTCTTGGACCATGGCAGAGACATGAGCCTGCATCGGGCCATTGATCACACTCTCATTATTTCTAAGCTTGCTGGCAACAGAGCCACTGTCTCTCAGTTGGTATCGGCATTAATCATTGCAATGAAGGTGATGTATTGAGATGGCCCCAGATTTGCCAGACTCCAACACATTTGCCCTGTGCACCTGACCTTGTTGGGGTCATTATCATGCTGTCCATCCCTCCCAAAGAGAACCTCCAATACTGCCACTTCCCTCAGCTGTTGGATCCCTTCCTCAAGAGTCCTCCAGCACATTCTATGGTGGTGCTCCTGCATTCTCTCCCTGTGGACAAACCTCTCTCTGGCACTCGTTAAAAGCCACTCCCAGAGAAAGGGACCCTGGCTCCCTTACAAAATTGTGATTCATACCTGAGTCCTGGGTCAAGAGTCCCAAATTCCTTGCCTCACCACCATCCAGCTGGGCGTCTGTACCCATAAGATCTCAGACCTGAAGTAGCCAGCTTGTATAAGCCTCACGACCCCATCATACAATGTCTTTGTGCAGATTATGGAGACTTTAGACATCAGGGACTCAGTGATTATTGCAACCTCTGGCTCCCCTCTGGGTAGTGAGGGCCCTCCCCTGTCTGGGTGCTCTGCTTTCATCTTAGATCTCCTTGTTTCTACAGGGGCTACTGCTGCTGGCTGTGACTGCCTCTGCAGTTCAGCCATAACCTGGATAGGTGTAACATCTGTGGGTTCTGCTGCTGCACTATTAGACTCTCCCTCTTCAAGGCAGGGGGAGCTTCTCACCCACTGGGGAAGTGTATTCCTTCAGCATCTGGCCCATCTCACGCATCTCCTTCACCAGACCCCCCCACCCAATCTGGGTAGTTCACATCTGGGGTGGGCTGTGGGGTAGGGTCAGGCTCTGGGGCAGCAGCATCCCCAGGCTCTGGTGCTGTGTCAGGTTCTGGGGTAGGTGTCAGGGTGGTTATCCAGGTTAATCTTCCCTTCTCTCTAAATGCTAAATGGAAAAGGCCTATCAGCAACACCAGCCACTGTATGAGATCATTAGCATTTGGAGTGGATCTGAACCCTTCAAAACCTGGTGGGGCAGACCCAAAGAGATGGTTAAAGGGTTGGGAGAAGATTTCCCCCAGTGTCATTTCCTTACAGCACCTGCCATTATTAAAGCAACCCCAGAACCATGGAGTTAGTGTGTGATAGCTGTGAATCCATGTGCCTGCTTTCCAGAGGAAGTTAAAAATCCATGAACTCCTCACCCTATTCACCCAGAAGACAAACCGGATAACAGCCACAGTAGCCTTGGTTATAGGACCCATGTTTAGATAAGGGCCTGAAAGGGGAAGAATACAGCCACAATCACGTGCCACCCAAACCAGGGTAAGCTGGACCACATGGTGTTACTTAACGAGGTTTCTATAGCCAGACACAAAAAATTAGATTATTACAGAACTGTTATTCCCTTTTTTGTTCTTCTGTGCCCTCGAGCCTCACGCTGGGCACTAAAATCTGTCTTGGTTTGGAAAGCCAGGTGCCTGCTAAGGAAGGCAGGAGCCTCCCCTGAAATGGAGAATGCAAATCCTCCCCACCCCTATGAACTTGTATAAATTAAAAAAATATGGGAGCAGGGAAATAACAGTTCTTTAATAGCAAAGGAAAAGAAAAGGTAATATAAACAATGTAGTAAATTAAAACAACACTGACAGAGACAGGACACTTGACAGCCTGTTGGTCAGGGCATTGGTAGCAGTCGAATAGAAATGTGGCTGCAGCCCTCCTGGAGTGCCAGGTGTGGTTCTGTTGGAGCAGGGATCCTGTAGAGGAAGGTGTCGTCTTCCTCTGATGATCCAGGGCAAGAGGGCAGCTGTTCCTCTGGGAATTGCAGTGGAGAAAGCCGTGCTAGTGTTCCAGAATCTCCACATTATATCGGGGTGGAATGCTTGGCTCTCCCCTCTGGGTGTGTTAGCGTTCAGGAACACATAATCATGAAAAATGATTATATGCAGGTGCTTTTATTGAAGAGCTCTGGGTGTCAGGGGTACAAACCCAAATCTGACTCCGACATGGGTTGGGGATGAACATGTTTTTATATTCTACCATTATATAACTTTCATGGTAATTATTAAACTTCTATTTTTCTATTGTATACATAGATTTCAGCCAAGAATAACCTCCTTAGATTAGGAACACATAGTTTCTCGTGATTCTTCTTATGATTATACAATAATTATATTTAAATACTAAACAATCATCACATCTAACAATTATATCATTTATCATACTAACTTACACAGGTGCAACGCAAAGCTTAGCATTACAGAGTCCATCTTAACATTTTCCAGGGCCCCACTATCAGGTGGAGCATCTCACAATGGGGTGCTATAGTTCTTATCAGTCATGCAGTGACATTCAATAGCCTGTTATCAGCAGATGTCTCCCTGGTTGTGGAACAGATAAGGAAAACTGCCCACTTAACAGAAGACAACTGCGATACAGATGGTAAATGGAATATTATTTGCTTGACAATCCAGGGTGCAACCTTAGAACCATGTATGTCCCCCATAACACACCCATATTACCAGTAAAGAAGTCAGATGGGACTTACAGGCTTGTTCAAGATTCAAGAGAAGTAAACAAAAGAACAGTGAATCGGTACCCAGTAATGCCTACCCCTATACACTACTGAGTAACATCCCCCCATCACACCGGTGGTTCAGTGTGATAGACCTAAAAGATGCTTTTTGGGTGTGCCCAGTGGCAGAGAAAAGCAGGGATATATTCACCCTTGAATGGGAAGACCCCAATTCTGGGAGGAAGCAACAGCTTTGGTGGACTAGATTACTCCAAGGGTTTTCCAAATTCCCAAACCTGTTTGGTCAAACCCTAGGAGAATACAACTCTTCGCCATCAAACCTGAGATAAAGCTCATCCAATATGTAAATTATTTGCTTCTCTCAGGACAGGAAGAAAAAGAAGTTTGGGAATCCACCACAGTGTTGTAAATTTTCTGGGGGACCAAGGATGTCGGGTATCAAAAGGGAAACTCCAATTCGTAGAGAGGGAAGTAAAATACCTAGGACATGTGATTTGTCAAGGGAGCTGGTAGCTGAACCCTGAGAGAATTACAGGGATAGTCTCACTCCAGCCGCCAAAAACTAAGAGGGAAGTCAGAAGATTTTTAGGCCTGTGGGGATATTGTAGGCTATGGATTGAAGGATACACGCAGGCCATCAAATTCTTGTATGAAAAGCTAGTAGAATAAGAGATTAGGTGGAAAAAAGATGATGAACAAAAGTTTGAGGCTGTAAAGCAAAAATTAGTCAGTGCACCAGCACAGAATCTTCCTGCCTTAGACAAACCCTTCTATCTGTTTGTGGATACAGAAAAAGAGGTAGCACATGGAGTGTTAGTCCAGAACTATCCAGAAGGATCCAGGATATCAGTGGCCTATTTATCAAAATTCCTAGACCCTGTCAGCTGGGGATGGCCAACCTGCATTCAGGCTGTGGCAGTGACTGCCCTACTCATAGCAGAAAGCAAAAAATTAACCTTTTGGGGGAAAATTGAAGATATATATCCCAAACTCAGTAAGGAGTATCCTGAGCCAACAGGCTGAGAAATGGCTCACTGATTCCAAAGTGCTAAAGTATGGAGCCATCTTAATAAATAATGGTTTAGAGCTAATCGTGAGTAACCAACTCAACCTTGCCCAGTTTTTGTATGGAGAACCAGATGGGGCACTAATACATAATTGCCTAGAGGTTATAAACTATCAAACTAAAGTAAGAGAGGACCCAACAGATCAACCACTCCAAGGTGGGAAACGATTGTACATCAATGGATCTTCATGGGTAATAAAGGGGCACAGGGTATCGGGGTACGCTCTAGTGCATGAAGGGTTGGTAGCCACAGAAAAGAGAAAGTTCCCTTTCAACTGGTCAGCCCAGGCAGGTGAGTTGTCTGCCCTAAAAAGAGCTCTGGAAATATTAGCACAGAAAAGGGGAACAATAGATACAGACTGGAAGTTGGCTTTTGGAGTAGTGCATACCTCTGGAAAAATATAGGGAAGAGAGGGGGCTATTGAATTCAAAGGGAAACACGACTGATTCACAAAAAATTTGTCTTAGAAGAGTTACAAAACTTATAATTACCAGAAGAGGTAGTGGTAGTATATGTTGAAGGAAAAAATTAGCTGATTTAGAAGGTAAAAATGCAACTGAATCAGAGACAGAAAAGCTAATAATAGTATCAATATCCATGAGAGAAATGCAAGCAATCCCCATATTCAGTGGGACAGAAGAGGAAGAACTCCTTAAAACAGGAGCCAGGAAAGATAACAAAGGGAATGGGAGATTAGCAGATGGGAGGCAAATGTTGAATAAACCCTTTGCCAATAAAATGCTAGAAGGCAAACATGGAACAGCACATTGGGGTACACAAGCCCTAAGTGATCAATTTCTAAGGGACTGAGGCTGGAATTTTCAGAATATCTAAGCAAGTAACTGAACAGTGTGTGATGTGTCAACAAGTGAATAAGAAAATCATGAGGAAAACACCCAGAAGAGGGCGAGAACTAGCCTTACAGCCCTTCCAAAACATCCAAGTAGACCTTACTGAGCTTCCCCATGTACAACAGGGGAAGTTTTTGCTGGTGACAGTAGATCACTCAACTCATTGGGTAGAGGTGGTACCCACTGTGAAAGCCAATGCCAACGATGTGAGTAAAACACTACTAGAATCAATCATTCCCCAATATGGGATGGCAAACAAGATTGATTCAGACCTAGGAACTCATTCACATCAAAGATATTGCAGAAAGGTGTTCAGGCCCTGGGAGTGAAATTGGAATTACACACTCCATGGCATCCACAGAGTTCCGGTTGGGTGGAAAGAATGAATCAAACTCTTAAAAGAGCTCTAGTTAAGCTGATGATGCAAACCCAAATGTCATGGATAAAATGTCTCCCTTTGGCCCTATTAACAATTAGAATCCAACCCCAGTCAGATCTGGGGGTGTCACCCCATGAAATGATGTTTGGGTTGCCCTTCCTGACCTCACCCCAGAGGGTTGCCACCTATGAGGAATGGGAAGCCAATGCCAAGAAATCAGTTATGTCTATAGAGCAAACCTTAGAAGGGCTAAGACATAAAAGGGGCAATTCCTCAAACGACCACCCTGGATTTCAGAATCCATAATATTAATCCCTGGAATTGGGGGTGATGATCAAGTCATGGAGAGATCAGCCTCTAACTCCTCAGTGGGAAGGTCCCTTTCAGGTACTGCTCACCACCGAACCGGCCATGCGAACTGCAGAGCGGGGATGGACTCATGGCAACAGAGCCAAAGGCCCAGTAGAAGAACCCAAAGAATGGACTATAACATCCAGGCCAGGTGAAACGAGATTGACTCTCAAGGAGAGACTGAAAGACAACCAGAAAAAAGGCAAGACCCCCAAAAAGTAGAGTCAAGCTTCTACCAACCAGCTTGAGAACTGTCTTCCTGTTTTTATGGGTGAGAATTACCAGCATCTGTTGAGGGTAAGTACACAAGGGACTGTAAAAGGTAATGGAACAGCTTCTTTAAGAAAATAAGACAAAGGGAGGAGGGCAAGACCGGGTTGGCCCCTTTGTTTGCTACTAAGAAGGCTCCGTAGCCCTGCTGTGGGTAGCAACCCCATAGGCATGGTAAGGTAGGGACAAAAGGCCATACCTGACCTCTATCATTCCTCAGTTGTCTTTTAATTCAACAGGGACTGGAGGGCAGGACCGAGGTGGCCTCTGTACTCACCCCTAAGATACACTGACTATGGGTAGCAGCCACACAGGCACGGTAGATAGGAGTCAAAGCCATACTGGACCTCTGTGATGCCCTTTTGTCCATTCCAAATAAGGGTGTCTAAGGAAAACCTGAGGTTTTTCTCCTGTTCCCGCTGTCCTTGCCCACATCAACAGATGCTGCTATGACTCATTCAAGAAAGAGAGAAAATTTTTTTACTTAATTGTTCAAGCAAAATAACTTATAGAAAAACAAAATGGGGGCTTGGTATAGATGAGTAATTCTATGGATGACTCTCACAATTAAGGAGTGAATATTAAATACATGTTAAGAGAAGTTTTGTAGATATATAGTTATCCTCCCCCTTACCCATGCATTGTTACTACAGGGTGGCCTCAGTAGTCGGGGCATTTGGGAGGGTTGGCTTGTTACTATGGCAGCATCTGACCTCCAATCAAGGTGTGTCCTGGTTTAGGACAAATTAGGGGAAATCTCCGAAAGGGAGTCCCCTAAAACAAACCTCCAACCACCCCTCCCCCAATACCAGGTTCGGGAAGGAATTCCTCGGAGGAGCAAAGTGGAAAATAAAACCTATTTAATAACAAGTAACAAAGGAACACTCCCCAACACAAGAAAAGAAAAAGAAACCAGGCAGTGTTGTGGAGGGTGCTGATCTTCTTCTCGCAGACTCCGGGGGGTCCTGGACGTCCCAGGTCAGGTCCGGAGCTGGTACGGTATCTTCAGGGGAGGGTAAGAAAGAGGGAAAGGAAAAAAAAAAATAGAGAGAGCGCAAAAGAAAGCAAGCCAGCCAGCCAAAAGCAAAAGCCGAGGTGCCCGGTCACCCTCACCCCCCCCTCCACGCCCCGCTGCAGCAAGACGGCCGGGGGGGGGGGGGGGGAAGAAAGGCCAGACACAACACACGATATTGGGATAAAGGTTGTCACCCCACGACACTCCACCCCTTATCCCATATCGTGAACATACAATAAAAACTTTCATTTCACTTACTCACACCTTTAACACTTACGCATTCCTCTCATCTTACTTGCTCACACCTTTGACACTTACAGTTTCCTTCTGTCTCACATTCAACAAACAACAACATTCATATACGAGTCTCATCCCACAATCAGGTCTCCCTGAGGTACACACCGTGTTGTTCCATCTTTCTGCATTATCCACCATGTATAAGCTGGTCCTTGAGCAAAGACAATCCCACGGATGGGTTTGTCTGTACTCGAGGCAGGGTTGATCCATACTGTCTTTCTCAACAAACCTCTGATATGGGCCACTGGGGCTTTATCTCCATCTACTATATTAAGGAGCTCAGACTGCGCAGGACCCGCTCGGTTGGTGGAACCTCTAGTGTTAACTAACCAGGTAGCCTTTGCCAAATGCTGCTCCCAGTTTTTTAAAGACCCCCCCACCCAATGCTTTTAAGGTGGTTTTTAACAATCCATTGTACCTTTCCACTTTCCCTGCAGCTGGTGCATGATGGGGATATGGTACACCCACTCGATGCCATGTTCCCTAGCCCAAGTATTAATAAGATTGTTTTTTAAAATGAGTTCCATTATCCGACTCAATTCTCTCGGGAGTACCGTGCCTCCAAAGGACCTGCTTTTCAAGGCCAAGATAGTGTTACGGGCTGTAGCATGGGACACAGGGTAGGTTTCCAACCATCCCGTGGTGGCTTCTACCATGGTTAGTACATAGCGCTTGCCTTGGCAGGTTTGAGGCAGTGTGATGTAATCAATCTGCCAGGCCTCCCCGTACTTGTACTTAGACCACCCGCCCCCCCATACCAGAGGGGCTTCACCCGCTTGGCCT
>NW_026108473.1:0-8876 GCF_022539315.1 Serinus canaria | reverse complement strand
CCATTGTGCTGAGCAGCAACACCAGCTACTACCTGAGACCCCTGGGGCCCCCCGAGCCCGGCCTCCACCTCATCCAGCGAGCAGAGCACCTGCCCGTGCCAGGGGGCACCTGCGGGCACAGCCAGCACCTGGGGAGCACCGTCGCTGGCATTGCCCGGCTCTTCCAGCCACGGCACCCACGGGTAAATCCACGTGGGTAAATCCTCATGGGTGAATTTACTGTGAATCCTCACGGGTAAATCCACACGGGTAAATCCACACGGGTAAATCCTCACTGGTAAATCCACACGGGTAAATCCATGTGGGTAAATCCACGCGGGTAAATTCTCACAGGTAAATCCATGTGGGGAAATCCACACGGGTAAATCCATGCGGGTAAATGCTCACGGGTAAATCCTCATGGGTGAATTTACTGTGAATCCTCACGGGTAAATCCACACGGGTAAATCCACACTGGGTAAATCCACCTGGGTAAATCCACACGGGTAAATCCACACGGGTAAATCCTCACGGGTAAATCCTCATGGGTGAATTTACTGTGAATCCTCACGGGTAAATCTACACAGGTAAATCCACACAGGTAAATCCACCTGGGTAAATCCACACGGGTAAATCCTCATGGGTGAATTTACCGTGAATCCTCACAGGTAAATCCTCACGGGTAAATCCTCATGGGTAAATCCCCATGGATCTGTCTGGGGTCAGGCAGAGGGCTGGGAGGGGCTCTCGGCACTGCTGACAGCTCCCATGTCCCCAGGAGCTGGGCAGGCCGTGCAGGCAGGTGGGGTGACAGGCTCTGTGAGGGTGGCTTGTGTGGCTTGAATTTAGGCAGGAGACCTCAGAGGATGCTTCAACTGGGTCTTGGTGCTGCATCCTACCATGTGGGATATGACATGAGGTCATTTGGAGCCTCCCAAACGTTCTCTGTCACCCTGTGCCTCAGTTTCCCCTCTCAGCTGTCCCTCCTGAGCAGCTCTGTGGTGTCTGGAGGGTGCCCAGAGCCAAGGGCTGCCCCTCTTTGCTGAGCCCTGTGTCTGCCTGCAGGCCAGGAGAGATGCCTGGAGGACCATGAAGTACATGGAGCTCTTCATCGTTGCTGATCACACCCTGGTGAGTGCTGGGGGGCAGAAAACCAGGGTCCCTCTCTGTCTCCACCCTGGATTGACCCCGTGACCCTTCTCCATCCTCATCTCTCTCCAGTTCAGGAACCAGAACCTCAACCTGGGCCACACCAAGCAGCGCATCGTGGAGATCGCAAACTATGTGGACAAGGTGAGGGACCTGCCAGACCCTTGTGTGGCCCTCAGGGACTGTCCCTGTGTCACCAGGGCAAGGAATCTTAGAATTATGGAATTGTTAAGGTCAGAGAGGGCCTTTAAGACCTTTGAGTCCAGTCGTTCCCCAGTACTGCCAAGGCCACCACTGACCATGTCCCCGAGTGCCACATGCACATGTCCCTTCAGGGATGGGGACTCCACCCCTCTTGTGGGCAGCTGTGCCAGGGCTTGGCCACCCATGAAGGAGTTCAGGAGCTCCCTGAGCACGTGGTGGGAAGGGCTTTGTCACCCGTGGGCTGAGCTCAGCAGGGAACGTTCTCTGGCAACTGCCTGGGATAATTTTTGGCAAAGAAGGGACACACTGAGGTGTTGTCACTGAATGTCATCGTGCCACCCTGACTGGCTCCTGTGCCCATACCTGTGGAGCCCGTGCTTGCAGGTGGGTTTGGGACAGGTGTGCTCTGGGGTGGCACAGCCGCAGGGAAACACGAGGAGCTGCCAGAGGTAACCCACAGCAGGGAGGGAGGGAGGGTGCCAGGGAATTCCAGTCCCCAGGCCTCCACCCGTGCCCTCCCGCAGTTTTACAGGCTGCTGAACATCAAGGTGGCCCTGATTGGGCTGGAGGTGTGGACGGAGCGGGACCAGTGCGAGGTGAGCAGCGACGCCAACGCCACGCTCTGGGCCTTCCTGCAGTGGAAGAAGTCACTGAGGGCGCGCAAGAAGCACGACAATGCCCAGCTGCTGACGTGGGTCCTGGGCTGGGGCACCGGGAGGGGGTCCCGGCTGGGGCTGGGCACTCCCGACCCCCCAGTGCTGAGCTGGCCCCCGTTCTCCTGCCCGGGCAGAGGGAAGACCTTCGGGGGCACCACCATCGGGATGGCCCCGCTGGAGGGGATGTGCAGCGCCGACAACTCCGGAGGGGTCAGCGTGGTAAGGGGGGCTGGGGCTCCCTGTGCCACCCCGGCCCGGGGCAGTTCTCCCTGGGCTTGGAGGAGCAGCCCCTGAGGCTGGGCTGGCACCCCTGAGTTGGGCCTGGGGTGCAGCCTGAAGGTGAGGGGTGATGTTGTAGCTCCTGCCCCCTCAGGTGCTGGCCAGGGGCACAGGGGGTGAGAGAGGGGCTGCTCAAGGTCTCCCACCCCCAGCTCCCAGCTGGCAGCAGCGCTGGGATCTCCTGTGCTGCTCCTGTCCCTCGTGCTGGAGAGCCCCTGCCTGTCCCTGCTTCTGCTCTCTGGATTTCTGGGATCATCTCTGCCCAGAAAACTTCTCCTCCTCCTGGTGGTGGCCCTGGGCATGATGGGGTGGTCACGGTGGCCTCGGTGACCTGTGATCCCTGGGCAGGGTGGTGGGGGCACCCAGGTTTCTGGGTTTTGGGATGTGCCCCGGGTTTTAAGCAGTTGGTTCCAGCCAAGAGCTTCCCAGCAGTCCCACAGGGGAATTTCAGGAGACCAAACCAAACTTCTGCCACAAACCTTCCTCCAACCCCTCCTCCTACGGCTGCCAGCTGCACCCCGGGGCTGTGCGCTCCCTCCCGTGCCCAGCCCCACTCCGTGCTCTGGGCGAGCCCTGTCCCTCGCCGCTGGCTGTGGTGACACGTCCCCTCCCCGGGCAGGACCACGCGGAGCAGCCCATCGGAGCCGCCGCCACCATGGCCCACGAGATCGGCCACAACTTCGGCATGGTGCACGACACGCAGGGCTGCTGCCTGGAGGCCACCCCCGAGCAGGGCGGCTGCGTCATGGCAGCGGCCACGGGGTGAGTGCTGCTGGCCCTGGACCTGTCCCCAGAGCCCTGGAGGGGTCCCCAGAGCCCTGGAGGGGTCCCCAGAGCCCTGGAGGTGTCCCCAGGGCCCCAGCAGGCTGCGGTGCTGTGTGCAGGCAGGGAATGCTGTCACCTCTGCTCTGGAGCCAGGCTGGGAGAGCTGGGAATGCTCCCCTGGAGAAGGGAAGGCTCCAGGCAGAGCTCAGAGCCCCTGGCAGGGCCTGGAGGGGCTCCAGGAGAGCTGGAGAGGGACTGGGGACAAGGGACAGAGGGACAGGAGCCAGGGAATGGCTGCCACTGGGAAAGGGGAGATTGGGCTGGGATCTGGGCAAGGAATTGCTGGCTGGGAGGGTGGGCAGGGGCTGGGCTGGAATTCCCAGAGCAGCTGGGGCTGCCCCTGGATCCCTGGCAGTGCCCAAGGCCAGGTGGGACATTGGGAGCAGCCTGGGACAGTGGGAGGTGTCCCTGCCATGGCAGGGGTGGCACCAGGTGGGTTTCATAATCCGTGGGGTTGGTGCCAGTTTCCTTCCCAGTCCTTCTCCCTCTGGGTTTCCCTCTCCTGAGGATATCTCATCCCAGACGTGCCTGCCCTGAGGAAATCAGCTGCTCCTTCCCTGCTGTTTGAACCCACCTGCTCTTCCACTTAGGGAGGAACAGTGGGACCCCACCTGTGCTTTCAGGGCTGCCAGGCCCTGGTGTTGATCCCACTGGATTTAAGCTCTGCCTGGGGGGATTGTGGTGGGGAAAAGCTCAGTTCTGGCTGTGTTCAGCCCGTTTGCACAGCCACGTACATGAATACATATAAATACTTGTGGGGTACTTTGGCTTGCTCAGCCTTCATAACCTGCAGGCTCTTACAGGTCTCCCTCCAGCTCAAGAGATTTCAAAACACTTTTAAAACACATCCTCTGAGTCATCCTGAGAAGGAGGTGTCCTGATATAAAAATATTTTTCAGCTTTAAGGGGAAATGAAACTGTTTCTAAGAAGAAGGAAATGCTTCCTTCTTCTTCATAAAGCCCACAAACAGTGAAATTGGAGAAGAATCTTGCTCAGAGGTTCTGTAGAAAATGAGTATTTCTCCTGTTCCTCAGTTCCTTACACATTGGAGGCTCTGACTATTTTACTTTTTGTTGCTCTCTGGGTCCTTTTTGGTCTTTTTTTCCATATTTCTTTAACTTTAAGTGATGTTCCCCCCTCTCAGCTGTGGTATTTCAGGGCCCAGGTGGGTGTTTGCTGTGGTTCAGTGAGGACAGGAAGGGGTTTGCTGAGGGCCCTGCAGGTGTGGGCACCTGCCCTGTGGGTGGCTCGGGGGCTCTGCGGTGTCCCAGGGCAGAGGTGACACCTGCAGCCGTGCTGAGCTGGCATCTCGGGCTGGGGCTCTCCCCTGGGGGTGCAGGGGGGGCTGAGGTGCCAGGGGGGATGGACAGAGGCTCTGCCTGCCCCCCTCCCCTTGCTGAGTGTTTGGGGTCAGAACTGTCCCCTGGCTGTTGGTCTGGCTGTGCCAGCCGGGTGGGAGACGCTCCTGGCTCAGTGAACAACGGGAAATCTGCCCTGGGGAGGGTCTGTGCCAGTTTGTGCCAGTTTGTCTGTCCTGCATTCCAGGGTCTGTGCCAGTTTGTGCCAGTTTGTCTGTCCTGCATTCCCAGCTCTCACGGATTCCCTGTCCCCCCAGGCACCCCTTCCCTCGCGTGTTCAGCTCCTGCAGCAGGAGGCAGCTGGAGAGCTACTTCCAGAAGGGAGGGGGCATGTGCCTCTTCAACCTGCCCGACACCAAGGACCTGGTGGTGGCACGGAAATGTGGCAACGGCTTCCGGGAGGAGGGAGAGGACTGTGACTGCGGGGAGGTGGAGGTACGGGGTCCTCCTGGGACATGGGGGAGGGACAGGGGGTCCTCCTGGGAGGGGGAGGGACAGGGGGTCCTCCTGGGACATGGGGGAGGTACGGGGTCCTCCTGGGACCTGGGGGGGGACAGGGGGTCCTCCTGGGACATGGAGGAGGGACAGGGGGTCCTCATGGGACATGGGGGAGGGACAGGGCGTCCTCCTGGGACATGGGGGAGGGACAGGGGGTCCTCCTGGGACATGGAGGGACAGAGTGACCCTCCTGGGACGTGGAGGGACAGAGGGGTCCTCCTCAGCTGAGGGAATTCCTGCACAGGGCATTTCCAAGGGAAGGGCTTGCTGTCACCCCAGGGACTCCATCCCAAGGGCTTTTCCCAGTCCCACCTTCCTGAATCCATCTATCCCAGTCCTGACTTTCCCCTTGAGTGCCCAGTTCTTCCCCCTGCCCTCTGTGCCTCAGTTTCCCCCTTGCAGAATGAGAAGGGCGCTGCTGGGATGGGTGGGGAAGGGGCTGGGACCCCGGCCCATGGAGCTGTGCTCTCCACAGGAATGCACCAACCCCTGCTGCAACGCTCACAACTGCACGCTCAAGGAGGGGGCCCAGTGTGCCCACGGCGACTGCTGCCACAGCTGCAAGGTGAGACCCCACCCTGCCCACCCCGTGCCCACCCCATGCCATGGGATGAGGTGCAGCCCCGGCCCTGCTGTTCCCTGGGACTCCTGTGCTGTGTGTCCCTGGCACGCTCCCTGTGCCCCACGGGCTGGGTTCATCTGGAACCTTGTGTCTGCAGGAGAATCATGGCATGGGCTGGGCTAGCAGGGACCCCACAGCCCCCACAGTGCCACCCCTGCCATGGCAGGGACACCTCCCACTGTCCCAGGTGCTCCCAGCCCTGTCCAGCCTGGCCTGGGGCACTGCCAGGGATCCAGGGGCAGCCACAGCTGCTCTGGGCACCCTGTGCCAGGGCCTGCCCACCCTGCCAGGGAACAATTCCTCATTCCCAGTCTCCCACCCAGCCCTGCCCTCTGGCACTGGGAGCCATTCCCTGGCTCCTGTCCCTGCCAGCCTTGTCCCCAGTCCCTCTCCAGGGGAATCCCTCTGGCACCTTTGTGGCTGAGGTCCAGCTGAGGAATCTCCCCATGCCCTGAGAGCCCCAAGAGCCCCACAGGGCACCTGTCAGGTGTTAGAGCTGCCAGCTGTGCCAGCTGTGCCAGGAGGCACCATCAGTGCCACCTGTCCCCAGTGTGTCTCCATGCCAGTCCCACCTGTCCCCAGTCTGTGCCCATGCCAGTGCCACCTGTCCCCAGTGTGTCTCCATGCCAGTCCCGCCTGTCCCCAGTGTGTCCCCATGTCAGTGCCGCCTGTCCCCAGTGTGTGCCCATGTCAGTGCCACCTGTCCCCAGTGTGCCCCTGTGCCAGTCCCGCCTGTCCCCACTCTGTCCCCATGTCAGTGCCACCTGTCCCCAGTGTGCCCCTGTGCCAGTCCCGCCTGTCCCCAGTCTGTGCCCATGCCAGTCCCGCCTGTCCCCAGTGTGCCCCTGTGCCCACAGCTGAAGGTGGCTGGCACACCGTGCCGGGAGGCGGCGGGCTCCTGTGACCTGCCTGAGTTCTGCACGGGGGCGTCCCCGTACTGCCCGCCCAACGTGTACCTGCTGGACGGCTCCTCGTGTGCCCAGGGCCAGGCCTACTGCAGCACCGGCATGTGCATGACCCACCAGCAGCAGTGCGTGCAGCTCTGGGGGCCAGGTCAGTCCTCCCCTCACTGCCGCAGCCCGGGGGTCCCCGGGGGGCTGCGGGTGCTGCGTGGAGAGCCTGGCACAGGCACAGCCAGACCAGCAGCCAGGGGACAATCCTGAGCCCCAAATCCTCAGGAATGGGGTGGGGGGCAGGCAGAGCAGCTGGGGCTGGTCCTGCATCCCTGGCAGTGCCCCAGGCCAGGTAGGACACTGGGGCTGGGAACAGCCTGGGACAGTGGGAGGTGTCCCCGCCCAGGGCACAGGGTGGAACTGGGTGGGTTTAAGGTCTCTTCCAACCCAAACCATTCTGTGACCAAAATCCTCCAAAGACTCCAGGAAATGGGGAAGTTCATCCCTCCTGTCCCTGGCCTGGCACCCACAGCAGCAGCTCCTGGGCGATCTTTCCCTGGTGTGTTCTCCCTGAGCACCCTGTGCTGCTCCTGCTGCGGGTCCCTGCCATGCCAGGTTCCCAGAGCTCTCCTCCCCGTGTGCAGGAGCGTGGCCAGCGCCCGACGCCTGCTTCCAGGACGTGAACATGGCAGGGAACACCTACGGCAACTGCGGCAAGGACAGCCAGGGCCGCTACGTCAAGTGTGACAAGAGGTGGGCACAGTGCTGGCACCGCCTGCCCCGTGTCCCTCCCATGCCCACAGCTGTCCCTGCCACCCCTGCCACGCCACTGGGAGGGCCCTGTCTCAGCCCTGCCACAGCCAGCAGCCCTCGGGACAGCCCTGTTTTGTCCCTGAGGAAGCCCCCAGGCCCTCCTGGGCTCTGTCCCCATCACTGCTGGGAGCTGGCACTGGGAGATCTCGAGGGCCTTTCCAGCCCAAGCCATCCTGTGGTTCTGCTGCCCCACCACGAGCAGCTCCCAGCCCAGCCTCTGGGAAGTCAAAGCCAGTGCCACATTTAGGGAGTTGTGCTCTCTGGTGTTCCCAGTGACTCCAGGGATGGCAGAGCCTCCCCTCCCTGGCTCTTTCCCTCCATCATTTCTGTGCTTCCATGATTTAACCCACTGCACCTCTCCAGCATGGCCATAAACCCCCGGGAATGACCCCCAGGTGTGGGGCTGGGGGGCTGAGGGGCCACCACCACCCCTGTCCCAGCTCCCCCCGGCCGTGCCCGCTGCAGGGATGCCATGTGTGGGAAGATCCAGTGCCAGAGCTCTGCCAAGAAGCCCCAGGGCACCAACACGGTGTCCATCGACACCACCATCCGCCTCAAGGGCCGCGAGGTCAAGTGCCGGGGCACCTTCGTCTACAGCGCCAAGGACGACCAGGAGGACCTGTCCGACCCGGGGCTGGTCCTGACGGGCACCAAGTGCGGGGATGGCATGGTGAGTGCCCCTCCTGCCCTGGGCCCTGCTCCAGGCACCTCCTCTGGGTTCTGACCCAGCTCCAGGCACCTCCTCTGGGCTCTGACCCAGCTCCAGGCACCTGCTCTGGGCTCTGACCCAGCTCCAGGCACCTGCTCTGGGCTCTGACCCAGCTCCAGGCTGCACATGGCTCTCCCCTGTGTCACAGCCAGGCCCTGGAGTGGTTCCTTCCACACCTCCAGGTGTTGTCTTGGTGACACCTCAACTGCTGCCACCAGGTGTTTGTGGGCCACCAGATTCTTCTCACCTGGGGCATCTGTGGGCATCACCAGGTGCTCAGTCATGTTTAGGCCACCAAATTATTCTCTGTGCCCTCCAAGCCTCTTCACCAAATCAGTTCAGAGTGGAGCAATCCAGCGGGAATTGGCCCAGGATTCCATGGATGAGGCTTCCTCCTCTGAAGAGATTGTTTCCCAGAGGAAATCTCTGCCAGGAATCAGTGTGACAAACCCAGTGCTAACTGGGCATTGCTCTCTGCAGCCCCTGCATCTCCAAGGCTTTGGAGGGGGCCAGCTGAGCTGCCAGAGAGGCAGGGGCTGCTGGAGGACGGGCTGGAGGGATGTGTTCCAGAGAGGGCTGGCTGTGGAGACACAGCCTTCCCAGTTTGGCATTTTAACAGTGACATTTTCATCGGGAGGGCCAAAGCGGTGACATTTCCATGAGGAAATGTGGCCGGTTTTGAAATGCAGCATTGTTTGTTTTGGCCAGTGCCTGGGTTCTGGGGCCAAATGGGAAATGGTTTCTGCAGGAGCTGGCAGGTGGGCTGTGTGTGGAGGGGCTGGCAGTGCCAGAGGCTGGGCTCTGCCCAGGGGCTGGGAGTGCAATCCCTTGGCTGTTCCACCAGCCCGCATTTGCCAACAGTCCAGTCCTTTGGAGAGCCCCAGCTGTCC
>NW_026108472.1:0-8877 GCF_022539315.1 Serinus canaria | reverse complement strand
GACATAGTTTATGAAAAATCCTTTACTTAGGAATTTTCCTCTCCTGAGAGCTGAGAAGCCTCAGGAACAACTGTAAACAATTCTTATCTGCTGCTGTGGAATGCCACGGGAAAATCTCTGATTGACCCCGTCGGACTGTTTCCAATTAAGAGCTTATCACAATTCACCTGTTCGGCCCGTCTCGAGCTGAGAAGACTTCAGTTGACACATTCTTTTCTATTCTTAAGATAGCCTTGGTAGTGAAATCTCTAGCTTTATTCTTTTAGTATAGTTTTTATATCTTATATATCATATCATAATAAATCAAGCCTTCTGATGCATGGAGTCAACTGTCTCGTCTCTTCCCTCATCCTGGGACCCCAGAAAACCACTGAAACAACTGAACGCGCCACCGAGAAGATGATATGCACCTGCTATGGGTTGCAATCCCATAGGCATGGGAGGTGGGGGTATAAGCCATACCATACCTCTGTTATTCCTTTTTCTCTCACTCATTTGTTGTCTTTTTCCTTTCGGAATGGCAAGATCGTGTCACAAATGCTACCAAAAGCATTACATGGAAAGAAACCAAAGTTCCCTTTTTGTTACACACACCCATGTCAAGTCGCTGTTATAACCCATCCAAATTAGGTACCTGCAGGCAAAATGAGAAAAAATATTGGATTGCAAGAAACTTAGGAAAAAGTGGCAATAGACAGGGAATTGAATGTCCAAAAGGAGAGAGGTGGATTTGTTTTACATTTAATCTGACGAGGGTCTCACGGAAAGCTGGCCAAGTAAAGACAATCACACTGATACAGTTACATGACGTTCTCCTCTTATTGCCTGAACAACGCTCTTTTTATGCACATTTCCCTTGTCCACGCGGCAGCCAACTATCTACGATTGGTTGCACAGCCTCGATCATGCATCTGCTACTCTATTTCATTGGCAAGCGTTAAGGCACCACATGATCGGGTACAGCCCTTTTTGTGATTAAAGCAGCTGATCTAACATTTGTCTTAGCTCTTGCAACATCACAACATTTCCTCTTTCTGGGCCTTCAAGGTGACTCCAAGGACATCAGTCCCTTGTTAGGTTAAGGCTGGGTTGTCCAATCCCTCTAGGGGCAACCCATGGCCTTGATCAAAGAGGAATTCCTCTAGTCCAAGATTCGGTAAAAGAACAATTAGTAAACAAAAAGGTAAAACCAGCACAGCAATCTAACTCTGTATTGGCCCCAAATTATATGCTGAATCATATTATAAGGCTCCAGGAAGTTATAGAGATGATAACAAACAAAGCTGCTCAGGCACTGGAATCATTATCAAGTCAGCAAAGCCAAACAAGAACTGTAGTGTATCAGAATAGGCTGGTTTTAGACTATTTATTGGCTAAAGAAGGGGGTGTTTGTGGAAAATTTAATACATTAGATTGTTGAAAATAAATGACAATGGGGATGTCATCCTGGAAAAAGCAAAAGATATCAGAAAAATAACCCAGGTATCGGTCCAAAATTTGAAAAAAATGTTAAAGACTAGCTGGTGGGGTAATGTATTGGGGATAGGGTGGTGGAAGAAATTAGGCTTCTTCCTTTTATGTGTTACAACTGTGTTGATATTTCTTCTTTGTTTGATCCGGTTTCACTCGGCTCATCACCAGGGTTGTCCAAGGCATGCAAGTTGTGACAATGCCCATGGACCAAAAGCTTACTTCATCTAGAACGGCACAAAAGATTATGGTGTTAAATAAACAAAATAATATAGAAGACCTCTTCAAAGAAGCTAGATTTATTTGTGAAAAAAATGAGCGAATAATGAAGGCTAAAAAACAAGGAATGTTGCTCAAGCCAAATGATTTATAAACAATAAGAGGGGGGATGTGGAGATTCTCAGTTCAGTCAAAGGGAGTTCTCCCAGGCTTCAGGTCCGGGAAACTTGGAGAGGAAGAATGTAAATAATTATCTCTCTTTCTGTTTATGTTGTTTATAGATATGTACCTTCAGAATGTGCTATCCATAGCTCACCAGTAGTGTGAAAGGTTTTTACTTTGAGACCAATCAGATTTCACCTTAGGGATCCTGATTATAAAAGGATGCTACCTCTTATTAAAGTATCTCTCTTTTTCGCATTCTGAACCATGGAGTCATTTTGTCCGTCCCTGACTCAACAGCGTTATCTGGTGGACCCTGACGTGATCACAGCCTAGGCTGAACACCGAAGACTGACGGATCGGGGGAGGGGGGGGGAGGGTTCACAGCTGAGGCTGAACACCAGGGGTCTGGAGACCCTGATCAGACACCTTTGCCCTCTTGAGTGAGGTAACGCTGACTCTGACTTACCCCGTGTCATCCTGAGAAGGCTTGGTCCTCTTCCGACCGCGGGGTCGGCCCTGGGAGGCCCAGTACTGAGTGGGGAAGGTTTCCCAACACAGCAGACTGCCTCCTGAAGTGGACGCCTGCTGAGGGACAGGTTTCCTTAATAATGGGGAACCAACTTTCTACAGAAGAACAATAGGTTCTGACCGTGTGGAGAGCTTTTTTACCTCCCACGGGAATTGCTGTTTCAGACGAATCGCTCTACAATCTGCTGGGATGGGCCAGAGACCACGGGTTCCCAGCAGATTTGGGCACTGCACTGAGTTCGAGAACTTGGGAAGACATAGGCGATTGTCTGTGTGAAGACATTTCCAGGGGAAATGCATTCGCATTTGCTCTGGGTCCTACCTGGAGACGCATTTCTAAAGCCCTTTGAGGCAAGATCCCGGGGAACAGAACAGTGGCATAGCCAACATGCTTTTCGCCTGCGATGGCCCTGACTCTCCCCGCACCGCAGGAGACGGCAGTGGTGCCTTTGCACTCGCCAGCATTTCCAGCATCCCCTGCCCAACAGGGACTGGTGGGCTTGCTTCCGCCACGGGCCTCCCTGCTGCGGCCACCGGTGGACCCCACCCCTGCTCCGGAAGGAGCAGCTGGTGAAACTTTGTTTTGGTCCACCGCTGATGCCGCCACCACAGCTCCCACCGGGACCGACAAAAACTGCCGCAGCGCTTGTTCATGCGCCTGTGTCCTCCCCGCCGGCTGGCCCGCCCGCACTGCAGACCAGCCCCCCTGCAACGGTGCCCGCCGCCCCTGCACTGGCAGAGACTGTTGCAGCAGCTCCGCTCTGCGCTCCGCTGCCTGCAGCGGCTCTGTGCTCTGCTTCGCCGCCTGAGTTGGAGCCTGCAACCAGCCCAGTCTGCTTCAGCCCAGTCTCCCTTCCCCCTTCCTCGGACGGTCCCGAGCCGTGCTCTCCTGAGGCGGAGACAGCGGAGGGAGACATCAGCCTGTTCTGCAGCGGAGGCGCCACGCGGCTGCTCTCTGCCAGTGCCAAAAAACTGAGAACTCTGAAACTCGGTGCTTTTCTGGAGACCAACATGTTAAAAATGATCAATTCTGCAGCCAAATTTATAAAAAATATTTTATAAATTTAGTAGATAGACAATCAAAAAATAGAATATTATAAAACCGTCACAGCCAAGACAGCGTCAACCCCGGACTTTGACGCTGGGTGAACTTGGGACAGACCGACGTAGTGTCAGCGTCTCCCCAGAGTGTCACACCAACTGCTCCAGGTAGCCAGCTTATATACAGTTTATTCTGCCTGGAGCAGAAATGACCTAAGATTTCTGTAGGTTCCTACATATGTATAACGGGAACTATACAGATGCAGTCCCGGACAAAAGTCAGTCCATAGGTTTGGATGGCTGTCTGGGCTCCTCAAAATTGTCTTCCTTTCAGCTGTAGCCAGGATGTCTCCGCTTTTTCGATGTAATCTCTCCCAGGTGTTGTTCGGTGAATGTTCTGGACATTCTTTGGAAATGGTCGCTGATTGCCCAGGAAAGACTAATTCACTCGTTAATGCCCATGATTTTATCTGGGTGAGTCTGGGAAATCTTTTGAAAATGAAAAGCCCTGCTTCTGGCCATGGGGGTCAGATGCATGGTTGGATCTTTATAATTTTTATACAATTTCCAAAGCATGAATTATCTACATCATATACTACAAACATTTTCCTGGGACCAACTCTCTGTTGGACAGGAGGTGCCCTCGCCCCGTGAGACTCCCCCCGGGGCTTGGGGCACCTTGGCCCCCCCGCTCCCTGAGACATAATCTTTAAGGACTTTAGAGATTTTAGAGGAGCTGAGGTTTTAGTTAGAGATAAGCTTTATTAGAGTTAATCAAAATAAATGGGTAGGCCTTGATGAAGTTAAGTTAGTAGTTAACTAATAATTGATTGCTTGTCAACACAATGTTTGGTTACCTGGGTTTCTAATGAAGAATATAGAAACTGATAAATAGCTCTTAAGAACATAAGACAATTGTAGGCCTCCTCTGTTCTGAAACCAATTGAAGATAGGGAATTGGAGTTCTACCAAGGGTTCATTTGTCATATTTGCATCGTGTCATGGTTTGAGCCTGGTGCAATGCCAGTGCCCCCATGAAAATACCTCTTCCCTGGTATCTACTGTGTGATGTGATCAGAGACAGAGCAGAGCAGGCTCCAACTTAAGAATGAAAGGAAAAAAAAATTTATTAACCTAAAACTACAAAAGAAACACACAGAACACAGGATGAAAACCTTCCAAATTTCCTCCTCCTCCCCCCACCAAATTTCCAATTCCGTTACCACCCCTTAGATCACCCACTCTCAGTCCATCACTACCCTTTAGATAATCAATTCTCAATTCCTCGAGAAGAGAGGAGTCCCTCTTGCACCACAGACTTCCCTAGGAAACAGTCGAAACTTCTCGTGTTTCCGTGTCACTTGTGGCACTGCCCGGAGAACATTTTCCATCGTGACCTCTTCCTTCCATGTCCAGTGCTCTCACCACTGCATATGGACCAGAGCTGCTTCTAGGGTTTTTCCCTTTAAGGATGCCTTGTCCAGTTCCAAAAAGAGCACAGTCTCTCTCCTTTTGGGACACCTGTCCCCCCCCCCCCCCCCCCAGATTTCACCCCCTGGGGCTGAGGGGTCTCTTAAACAGAGATCATCTTCCTCTTCTTCTTCTTCGAAGACGGAGGGCACCACCACCAGCCTCCTCACCCGTCGTCTCTGTTCACACACCTAAACATCACTGCACTCTCCTGGCTTTGAGCCATTGCTTCCCCCTAGAATGCAGTCTCTGTGTCACAGGAACTCAAGGGTTCTGCCATGGCTATACAAGAAAAGTCCAGCCAAAGGCCACTCCATTATCTCCTCCCACCTAGGATTCTTCTCAACTTCTCTCAATATCTTTCACTTGCCCGTTTCCTGCTATCCCACTCTATCTCATCAACTTCAGGAAGAATCAGCATTTGCAAGGTTTCTATCATCCCAAGAAGGGTTAAAAGTCTCAGGCTCTGCCGGTTTGGTTCATGAACTCCCATGGCTGGCTCCCCTGCTGGGCACTCCCCCCCCCCTTCTCCTTCACGCCAGCCGTGCTATCACAGGCTCTCGCTCTCTCCCTCTCTCTCCCTCTGGGGTGAGGGGGGGCGGGAAATGGGGGATGGCTGCCCGAAGCCTCGCAGTGCTCCTCCACCCTGTGGCCCAGGCCTGGCCTACCTCCCTCCGGCCGCATGGCTCCCCTCCCCCGCCCAGCTCGGAGCTGGGCAGGGGAAGGTCTGCTCTCTTCAAGGACCGGAACCCAAAAAGCGTTTCCCCTGGGAGTTCACAGCTTTAAACCCCCTGTGTTCTCAGAGGCGTATCCATGCCCTCAGTGGACAAACCAGGTGCCAATATTAAAATCTGAACACCTATTGGTCTACCACACCATCCCAAAAAACTCATTTCCTCTCAAACCATGACACATTGAAAAGGTAAAATGGTCAGAATGAGGAAAACTTCATCTACTTCCTCATTTTGGGATCCCTCCCCATGAAAGGGACCACTGACCCATTTCGAGGAACAAACTACGCATGCCTAATAGCTTTTGAACTAATTACCATACAAAGCGGGGAATGGGATGTACCAAAGTTATGAATATGCATTTGTATTTTGGGTATTCAGTACTTGTATAGATAAAAGGACTCTGTAATCACCTGTAAATCGCGGTGTGTATTTGGGAGCTATCCCGCATGCTGCCCAGCGTCGCAATAAACATACACTTTCTAACTCTAAACTGTTAGTCTTTGTCAGTCACTGTTGGATATCGGTACTAGATCAATATCCATAATTTTAATAAATCATCCCTATGCTTGGCAGAAGGATCTCTGAATGTAGAACCTGAGAACCAAGTAGAGATGGAAGTAAGTTTTGATATAGAAGAATTGCTGAGCCGGTCTTACTGGATAACTAAGAAGGCAAAGGGTATGTTAGTTAGAAGGGGGTTTTATGGCTTAGAGCAAAGGGTAAATCCACCTCAAACAAGATGATGTTTTTACCAAGCAGAAAGATACCATAGGCAAACAAACATGCCAATGTTGCAAGTAGAAGAAAGGTCTCTGAATTTTCCACTGCAAGAAAACTGATAAATGACTTCTAGCTTAAACTGTGACATTCTAACTTTTAGTGATTGGAGAATAGTAACATGAATATGGTAATTATAGTAGTTAAGATAGGCTATAGGTAAAAGTTAAGGTAAAGATTGGTTCTTCTGTATTAAGATGCTCAGCAAAGAAAAGCATATAATGCATTGTATCAAAATTAAAGGGTCTTTAGGCTTGTCTGCAGCTGGATCTGACAGCTGTAAGCACAGTCTCTGTCACCCATGACCCTGGACTGCTATAATGTCTTGGGTACAATAAACTGCATTTTGAAAGCCACCTGAAGTCACGCATCTCTCATTCAGGCTCTTAGAAATATTTTGTAAATGAAATTATTAATTACTTTTGGTTGTAATTTGAGTAAGTTTTAGTTTTAGTTTATTGTTTTTTGGTGTTACTTTTTAAGGGGCTTCTGGGGCCTTCTTCACTTGAGAGTGGTGGATTTAGGTATTTTGTTTTTTGATTTTAATTGTGGTGAAAGTGGTGAGAAGTACTTGGAATTTTTTTTTTTACTGTGGTTTTAAAGGTTTTTTTTAAGACACTTAATAGATATATAATTTTTAGGCTGTATGGTATATATTGGTTCATTTTATTCTTTGTTTTGAGTTCTAGCTACATGTTTTTTAATTTCTTTGAGCTGTTTATTTAGAGTTACTATATTGGTGGATAATGTTACTTCTCTAATGTGGGTATGTTGATTGCTCTTGAGCTAAAAGTGGCTACTGGGGATATTTCTCCTCAGAGACACCTTTGGCTCACAGGCAGTTGCTATTAGGCACTCGGAATGGGCCCATGCAAAGCAGAAACTCAGTTTACCTCTAGTGGAAAAAGTTCAGGCGATGGTGAAGAGAAAGAGAGCGGGTTCTGCCGGAGGGTTAAATCCAGAGTTTATTCCAAGGTATTACAGTTCCAAATCTCAGTACTGCTCCAAACAGACCCCTACCGCATGGCTCCAACGCCTTTTAATCTCACAGGAAGGTGGGAGGGAGGACAGCTGAGCCACCAACCAGGTGGGAGGGGGAGGGTCTCAGGGAACAATGACACCTGGACAGGCCAATGACTACAGACCTGAAGGGCATCTTTTGAATTTCTGCCAATCATACGATACACTTGCTGGAATGTGGATCTTGACACAGTAATCAGGACCAGGCAAGGGACAGGCAAGGAGGAAGTAGTCACAGCTGAGGGGCAGAACCTAGCTTTACACCACAACAGGGTAGATATCTCTGTATTCTGTATGGTCTTTTATAAAGCATTTTAAAGGGATATAACTTTTTTTAGTTTTAGGTTTAGTTTTAATTTGTAATAATGCTAGTAGAAGAATTTGGGGTTAGGGTAAATTACCTTTTTGTTTCAGTTTTATAATTTATTGCTTAATTAAATGGTTTATTTTTTTACTTGGCTACTTAATTGGGGGTGGTAGGGAGTATGATGTTTTTAATTTGTGCTTAGGTGGTTGCTAATTTGTACTATCTTGGAAATGAAATGTGATTGATTTGAGGATATTGTGGTTGGAACTTTGAAGTGTGGTATTATTTTTTGTAATAATACTTTGGTCACTTTTTGAGTTTTGATAGTTTTGGTGGGGAATTTTGTTGGCTACTTTGAAAATGTATTTGTTAATATTAATAAATCTTTATAGCCCCGCCCTCCCTTTTCTTGGGAGTTTTGAAAAGTTAATTTGTTACTTTTGTTTAGGTTTATGACTCGTCTTGACTAAGTTTTGGTTTGGGGGTATTCTTGGGGTTAGTTTGGAGGTAAAGATCACACTGGTTGGTTACTTGAGTAATAGTGGTATAAAAACTCTTGGTAATGATTTTTTAAAATTATAATAGGTGTTTAGGGTGTTAATTTTTTGGTGTGTTTTTTGGTGTTCTTTTTTTATTAATGACTACAATAAATGGGAAGGGATTACTAGCTTCTTTTTAATAGTAGCCCACCCCTCTGGGTTATATGTCTCTTTTTGATCTTTGATTTGTTTTCTGTTTTTCTTATTATATTCTGGCTTATCTTTAAGGGAAATTTGGTTATTTGGAATTAGAGTTCTTTTAATGATAATTTTACTTTTTGCTGCTTCTTTTGCTTTTTTATCTGCTAGTTCATTTCTTCTAATTTTGAGTTCACTCTCTAGTGTGTTTTAATATCTCTGATTGCTACTTTCTTTAGGTAGTTGAACTGCTTTTGATAGTTGGATTATCTTTAGTGCATGTTTGATGTTTTTTCTTTGTGAGGTTAACAGCCCCCACTCCCTCCAGATGTCTCTGTGCATGTGTACAACTATAATGTGTACTTCGAGTTTGCATAGTGTTTTTTTTTTCTTTTGCTATTTTTAAAGTACGGGTTTGAGTATTTATTTTGTTTTTTTTCATAGAGGTATTGTTGGTAAGGGTTTGGAT
>NW_026108471.1:0-8887 GCF_022539315.1 Serinus canaria | reverse complement strand
GCCGAAGGAGAAGGAGAAGAGGGGGGTGCGGTGAAAAGGTGCCTGGCAAGCGTGGGAGTTCTGGGCAGGCAGAGCCTCAGATTTTAACCCTTTTCTTGAACAATGAAAATTTTGCGAAACATTAAACCCTCCTAGAACAGAGACAAACAGAAAATGGAAGGAAACGAGCAAGTGTGGTGAACATTTGAGAAATTGAAAGATGTCAGAAGAAGTTGAGAAGAATCCTAGACCGGGAGGAGATGATGGAATGGCCTTTGGCTGGGCACATTTCTTGTATAGCCATGGACAGAATGATTTTTCCTGTGACACAGAGAGTGCATTTACGGGGAGGTAGTGGGGACCGGAACCCGTCCCGGGGCTCCTTCGCCACCAGAGCTCCCTCAATGTGTCCTCAAGGTTTCCCCAAGTGAGCATGGAGCCCCAAAAAGTGCGAAGGGATGGGGGGGGAGGGGCAGGGCAGGGGGGGATGGAGGGCACACAGGGGCGACAGTGTGGGGTAGTATAGGGGTCGGGGGGATGACAAAGGGACCGAGGAGATGTGCTGGAACTCAGGACATCCCTCTGGGAGTCTGGAGTTCCTGGGACCCTTGCCAGGGGGCTCAGAGACCCTGGCACACAGCCCAGAACACCAGCGGGTTCGAGTACGAACCACGGAGCAAATTGTCACCTTTATAGAAAGAGATAAAAGCCACGATAGTGTAAATAGTGTAAGAATAAAATAATTACATAGTGTAAATGTAGGTCTTAGGATTTTTGGTATAGGGGTTTCTGGTGACAAGATGGAGGGATTTGGGTGTGTCTAGCCTTTCTTCTTCTTCTCTACCTCCATCTTGTCTGGTGATGTTGGCACTTTTAGATTGGTCTAAAGTAGAAACTCACTGTCTAATATAGATGATAGGTATTGGAAAATAATTGTAAATATTGTACACGTAGTTTGTAGTATATACAGATAACACTGCTCTGGGGGCAGGCAGAGTGCCTCTGACTGTCCTGCTGAACGGATCTTGGCTGGGCAGGGTGAAAATTTTATAGATAAGATACAATAAACAACCTTGAGACCAAGAAATTAAGAGCTCTGACTCCTTCTTCAAGCACCGGGCTGGGAAAAGAGACTTTCAAACTTTTCTCAGGGTCACTGTGACCAGACAGAGAGACTCCGACAGAGATGTAGTATATCGTAGAGATAATTCATGCTATATAGGTGTATAAAATATTGTAAGATCCAAATTATGTCTTTGACCACCCTGGCTGGGAGCAGAGTCTTATTTCTATTCAATTAGTTCCCGGACATCGTTAAGATAATATCAAGTCTGTTAACGTATGAATGAAACCTTCCCAGGCCATGACTGCCAACTTCCCAGGAATGCCTAAGCCACTCAGGAGGACCTGCACCTGGGAAGATTGCATCTACCAACTCAAGCACCGGGCGGGCGCCACTCTGCTACATGTGAATGCAGGCTATTTGGAAGAAGTTCAGACAGCCATCCAGACACCTGGACTGGCTTTTGTATATTTCTGCACATGTATGGCCCCAGTTCTACATGTGAAGGGACACAAAGGAACATTCAGTCATTTCTGCCTCAGGCAGAATAAACTGTATATAAGCTAGCTGCATGAAGCAGTCGGGGTGAACCACTGGGGACACGCTGACACTTTGTCAGTCAGATCCAGGTTCACCCAGCGCCGACACCCGGGGTTGACGCTGCCTTGGCTGTGGTGGTTTTTCAAAATTCTATTTTTGTTATCGATCTAATAAATCTTTGTAAATTCTTTTTATAAATTTGGCTGCCAATTTGATCATTTATAACAGGAGACAAAAAGGCTCTCTAGGGAGGAACAAAGGGGACCCCTTGGGGGCAGGGGGCCACCCCAGGAGGCCACAAGTACCATGAGGTCCCTGACACTTCTCCCTTTCCCCTCCCCAGGTGTCCTTGGTGTTATGAATAAAAAAAGGCTGCCCTTTTTTTTTCAAAGTTGCAGAGTTCCCAACTTAAACCAATAGCAGCCAGGTTAGAGTTCTAACTATTTATTGTTATTAATTTCATGTTGTAATCTCCTGTTAACAGTTTCCTTCTAATTACCTGTTCTTAATAGTGCCCGGAGCCATCCCGCCGCTGTCTGGTAACCCAGGAGTGGTGGGGCCCCCCCTTCAGGCACAGGTCCTGGCAGGGCCAGGGGAGCCCCACAGGTGGTGCCAGCGGGGACCGGCCTGCCCCAGGAAAGGCTCAGCCCTCCCCCACCACGACGTGGGTCCTGGCTGAGCCGGGGGATGGGGGGGGGGGGCCCGCAGGGGGGCAAGGGTGGTCCCAGAGGTGGGGACCGGCCCGAGTCACCGTGTCCCGCAAGGGCAGCTGCTGGGCATAGCCCTGCTGTTTCCTGGGAGATGGCACCCCGACGGAGAAAAGACAAGACTGACATGCAAATGTTAAGTCGTTAACAGTCTATTGTATCAGTACCACCCTGCCTTGGAGTTGACATGCAATAACCTGTGAGCCAGGATGCACTGGGGTAAGCCCCCCCACCAAACTCAGCAAATAAACCCCCCAAAACAACGAGCCAACCCAGAATTAAGAGATCAAAATAGTGTCTGGATATCAGGGGCGAGGTCTGGAGCCTGCAGAGATGCTGAAAACCTTAGTGGCCCCTCACCATAACCTAAGAAAATGTTGGTCAGGGCCAGGACCCCAGATGGCAAACTGGAAAAGTGGGATCCAGGAGTATATACCCCCACTGCTCACGTGAGGATGGGACCCTCAGCTCTGCCCCCCAAGTGAACAAAGCTACATTTTCCTCCTCCGAGCCACTCCTGGGAGTGACAACAGAGAGACTGCGGACCTGTCGGGCCTCCCAAACTTGAACTGATCACTTTTAATAAAGGTATTCAAAGGAGAAAGATCTCCTGCCCTATTTATTTCACCCGGCCGTGCTGCAGCCACCGGTCACTGTGGTGGCCATCCTGGACGAGGTGCTGGCCATCCTGCCCGATCAGGAGGAGATGCTGCTGCTGCTGATGTCCCCATGGGGCCTGTACTCAAATCTGGAGGAATTCACTGAGGAGCTCTTGTCCACCCTGAACTGCACTGAGTACATCTGGAGGTGCCACTATGTCACCTCCCATGATTGTTATGAACAAAAAAAGTTACTGTTTTTTTTAAGAGAAGGAGCAGCAGAGGAGTTTTTGAGCTGATCTGAGAATTGACCATTGGCCAGGAGTTCTTTGTTAGTGAAATGTTGTAATCACCAGTTAGGTATCCTTAAGTATCGCCGTTTAACTCTCTATTGTGGAGAATTCTTGTTTTTCAGCACCACCCTGGCCTGTTGCCAGGAGGATGCCAACCCCCCTCGATGGTGGGGAGAGGGGGATATTTGCATCTCAAGAGACATGCAAATTTATCTCCAAACTCAGACTACCTTGGGACAGGACCTTTACCAAATCCTGGAAAATACCCCAAAAGAGGCGAGCCGAAGCAGAATTAAAAGGTCAGGGTGGTGTCTGGACAGCAGGGTCAAGGTCTGAAGCCGGCAGAGACACTGAAGACCGTCGGTCACTCCTTGCCCCAACTACAAACGATGCCAGTCAGACCCCAGGACCGGCTGGACTGACAACCCAAACTGAAACCCTGGGTATACCCCACTGCCTTGCGAGGACAGGACTCCCGGCTCTGCCCCTTGGGGACAGAGCTGCAAATCTTCCTCTTCTGATTCACTGCTGGGAGCGGCGGCAGAACTCCGCAGATCTGCCAAAACCCCCATTTTCGAGCTGATCACTTTAATAAAGGCACTAAAAAGAGGAAAATCTCCTGCCCTGTTTATTTCAATGATGATGACTGCAGCCTCTCTCCTGCGGCCACGGGGCTGTGCGGGTGCCCGGCTATGGTGCCCCCGGCCCAGCCGAAGATGGCCACACATAGTGCCACTCCCGGATTCCCTCCAGAACCCTGAGTAGTGGTTACTGTCTGCAGCCTGCGTGGTGCAGGCAGGATCTTCAGCTATGAGGTACCAAAGCAAAGGAAGGAGGAAGGACGCCTGTATAAGTACCAAGGATCTTTTAATGTTCTTCCCCGGTGGGGTCAGGGACAGGTGACAAAGGGGGTCTGGAGGGGGGGGCACTGATAAAGGGAGTGGGTGTGATAGGAGGAGACACAAAGCTTACCAATAGCAAGGACCCAGGGAGGAGCGTGGATTACAGCTGAGCCACTGAGGATCACAGAGGGGAGGGGAAAAACCACAGGGGCAAATCATACATCAAATTAAGGAATGACTGACACAGAGAATTCTCGAGATAAGGGGGGTGGTTACCATGACAGGCAGGGGAGGGCGGGCAGCTCCAATAGGGAGAAACCATTGTGAGGGAAGTACATGGGGGAACCAAGGACTGAACCATTATTGAGTTACAAAAGGAATAACTGATTCTAAAAACACACAATGCCACAATGACCCTGTCACCTTCCTGAGCCAGGCCCTGGCCACCTATAAGAGCACCCCAGGGACCACTTGGGACCATGTGACAATGGTGGCCTGCAAGTGGCAGTAGTCAGTGTCTGTGCTTGTGCACACCTGGGCCCTGCTGGCCAGGACGGCCGCCAAGCGCCCCAAGGCCTGCAAGAAGGTGGCCACTGAGGCGGCCACCGCCCGGGTAAGGAAGGTGCAGGACAAGGCTGCCCGTTATTGGACAGCTCACGAAGACATTCTGGAGCTGAGTCTGGTCCTGGACGGGGAGGAGGGGACCAAGGTGGTGGCCAGGCATGAAGCCTAGGTGAGGGGAGAGGCCAGGATTGCTGCCAGCCGGGTAACAATGGCCACCATGGTGGGACAGTGGGTGGAGGCAACCTTGGGGCTACTGGAGCGCTTGGTGGCTGTGTGTGACAATGCCACGGTGTTCCTCCAGGAGCTGCAGCAGAGGGTTGGGGACATCAAGGCTGCCCTGAAGGGGACAAAGAAGCAGTTCTCCAATGTCCCCAAGGACTTGGTGGCCAAGGTGGCAGAGGCCAAGTGGCTGTGTGAGGCCCACTATCCTTGGCCAAGGATCACCTGCTGGGGACAGTCCATGACATCATCAAGTTCTATATCAATGGTGGTCCCACCAGCCCCAGTGCCTGTGGTGTGGCTGAGCAGTGCCTGAGAGCCACTGAGGATATCCCAAGGCTCCTTTGATCCCCAGAGCATCCCTAAGGTGTCTCGAAGATGTCACCAGTGACCATGGAGCCCCAAGAGGTGCAATGGGGGCAGGGGATGGGGAAGTGGGGGATGCAGGGAACATGGGGACTGGAACGAGGTGGTAGTGGGGACAAGAGGCTGACAAAGGGACAGAGGGGCAAAGGGGCCCCTTGGGGGCACGGGGCCACTGCAGGAGGCCACAAGTACCACCAAGTCCCTGACACCTCCCCTGTCCCCTCCCCAGGTGTCCCCTCAGCAGCTGCAGGTGCTAGTGGCCATGGTGGCCACCCTGGGTGAAGTGGTGGCCACTGTGAGCAGGCCACACAGGGCCAAGTCCCCAGACTCCCTGCATGAGGACCTGAGAGGATTCATGTGGAGTCTCCATGGGATCCTGAACCATGGCGGTGTCACCTCCCAGGGCCGGGCCCTGGCTGCCCTCAGGGCGACCCTGGGAACCACCTGGGCCAATGTGAGAGCCACAGCCAGTGCCTGGTGGGAGTTGGTGGCCAAGCTCGTGGACAGCTGGGACTGGATGGCCAAGGAGACCACCAGGCTTTGTGAGAAGGAGGTCATGGACCAGCAGCTGATGGTGGCCCTGGACAAGGAGGAGGTGACCTTGGGAATAGCCACGCACGATGCCCAGGTGGTGGCAGCCATCAAAAAAATGAGGGCATGGGAGAGGCTGTGGTAGCTGCCAGGAGGGGACATTGGGTGGAGGTGGCCCTAGGGCTGCTTCAGTGCTTGGTGGCTGTGTGTGACAGAGCCACCTTGTTCAACTGGAACATGGAGTGCTGGCTCAAGGACATTGATGCCATCCTGAAGGGGATAAATGAGGTGTCCATCCCCTGATGTTCTCCAGGCCTTGGTGGCCAAAGTGGACAAGTTTGAGGGACTCTGGGAGGCCAGCACCTGCCTGGCCAAGGATTACCTGCTGGGGACACTTGGGGACATCCACAACCTCCTCTCGAGTCCCTATGGTGACCATGGTGGCCCCAGTGGCCCCGGCAGCTGCGTGGTAGCCAAGCAGTGCCAAAGTGCCATCAAGGACATGCCAAGGCTGCTCTGGGGACAGTGATGTCACCGCGGTGATGTCATTGAGGCAGTGATGTCACTGGAGAGACTTGTGGACACTCAAGTGCCACCAACTCCTCATTTCACCAAGAACCCCCCCCACCACTACCTCCTCGTGTCACCAAGAGACTCTCAAGTGTCATCAGCTCCTTGTGTCACCAAGACCCCCTCAAGTGCCACCAGCCTGGGACAGAACTGCTGCCACTGAGCTAGTGGCACTCCCATGTCCCTTGTGCCAGGTGTGTAGTGTCCCCGCAGAGGGGACACAAGAGTTGGCAGAGAGGACAGGGGGTCGCAAAGGGAGAGAGGGGACAGCAGAGCACTCAAGGGAGGGGACAAGGGGGATCCTGGGAGGGTGCAGTTGCTATGAGGTCCCTAAAACCTCCCCTGTCCCCTCCTCAGGTGTCTCCTCCACAGCTGCAGGTGCTAGTGCCCGTGGTGGCCTCCCTGGGCAAGCTGGTGGCCACTGTGACCGGGCCACACAGGACCAGATGCCTGCACGAGTCCCCAGACTCCCTGCATGAGGACCTGAGAAGATTCACCTGGAGCCTCTGTAAAATCCTGGACCACCTCGATGTCACCTCCCTAGGCCACCATGGTGTCCCCTCCCTGGGCAAGCCCTGGCCATGCTTGGGGCCACCCCTGGGGCCACCTGGGCCGATGTGAGAGCTGCAGCCAAGGCATGGCAGGAGCCAATGATTGTGCTTGAGGAGAGATGGACGGAGCTGAAAGAGGAGGCCACCAAGCTCTGTGATGCCTGTGAGGACCCACCCCCAACTCAGGCTGGGGACCCACAGGATGAGGCCATCCACAGGGGGACAGCTGGGGACAAACTAGCAGCCACAGCCCAGCAACTGATGGTGGCCCTGGACAGGGATGAGGAGGCCTTGGCGGGGCCCACACGCAATGCCCAGGTGGCAGTGACCACCAACAAGGCTGTGGGAGAGGCTGTGGTGGCCACCAGCCGGGCAAGGAGACATTGGGCAGAGGTGGCCCTGGGGCTGCTGCAGCGCTTGGTGGCCGTGTGTGACAGAGACACTGAGTTTATCAGTTACACAGAGTGCCAGCTCAGGGACATCATCGAGGCTGCCCTGGAGGGGACAAAGGAGGCATCCCCTGATGTCCCCAAGGACTTGGTGGTCAAAGTGGCCAAGGCCAAGCAGCTGTGGGAGCCCAGCGCCCACCTGTTGAAGCATCACCTACTGGGGACATCCACGACCTCCTCTTGAGTCCCTATGGTGGCCGCAGTGGCTCCAATGGCCCTGGAAGCTGTGCGGTGGCTGAGTGGTGCCAAAAAGCCATTCAAGCCATCCTGAAGCTGCTTCAGGGCAGTGACATCATTGCTGCAACGTCATTGCGGCAGTGACATCATAGGGGACATCGCTGCTGTCACTGTGCCCTCCCTGGGCAGTATTTGAGACAAGTCGGGGAATTTTCATTGAAATTGCCCCAAATCCTGATGGGAATTCCTGGGGTGACGTCACTGGGGACACACTGGGGACAATCCGGGGACACTCGGGAACACTCAGGGACGCGGGTGAATGAGTCCCCTCAAGAGCTTCCAGCTTTCCACTGTGCCTGCAACAGAGCCAGGTCCTAAATCGCATTTTTAAATTGGCTTCTGCAATTTTGTATTGGCTTCTGCACTTTTGTATTGCTTTTTACACATTGTTATTGACCGCCAGAAATCTGATATGGTGTTTGATACTGATATTGATTATCAGTGATTCCTTATAGCTGCTGGTTGGTGCAATATAATCTATCCATTTATGTGTGCACCGTACAGCCTATTAATTAATTAATTTATTAATTAATATCCTCTCTATAAACCAAACATTCCTTGAGGGGAGCACAGCCAGGGAGCTGCTTCAAAGCTCTGTTCACTGAAATATTTCCCCCTGAAAACCTGGGGTGGGATGGAAATACACCTGAGCAGATGGCAAAATTAAACTGATATCAAAGCCTCGTGGAATGGGGGTTAAAACATGGGGTCTCTAAAGCTGGAAATTGGTCAAAGCTTCACCAAGTGAGGCAATATGATGATGAATCACCCACTGATTTTTTTAAACAGGTGAAGAGAAACTGCCATCAAATATACTGATGTAGATCCTGAATCAGGTGAGGATAAAGCACATCTGGTTTTGGTTTGTGTGGGTCAGGCTTCAAATGATATAAGAAGAAAATATAAAGGGAGTTCAAGACATAGATAAACTGCTGGAGGTTGCCTGGAAGGTGTTTTGAGACAGGGGCCCAATTGAAAGAGTTCATCCCAACCCAGCAAGAAGGCAACTCAGGAAAAGTCACCCAAGGAAGCTTAACCTGTGGAGAAGGAGCAGAGTGCATCCTGTAAGAAATAGGGGCACTGGAACAAGGACTGTCCAGTGCTAAAAGAAAAATCATCAGTCCCTGTCATAGCAGCGGTCCCCAGCGGGGAATAGTGAGCATTGACTCCAGGATTGCAGCAGGCTGATCAATCCCTTTGTTATACCAGACTTTACTACTGAGAAAAACCCATGGCCCTTGCCAGACAGTCACAACACACATCTGGATCCAGTTGGTCAATCAAGCCAAACGACTAACATCAGTGGCTGATTGTTCTGGTTTGAAAGCAAAACCAGTGAGAGACTCTAAGGCAGAAATACCATTTTTTAGGAAAAAG
>NW_026108470.1:0-8889 GCF_022539315.1 Serinus canaria | reverse complement strand
CACGGGGTTTGGGATGACACAGAATTGGGAATGGGCACAGGGGTTTGGGAATGGTCAGGGGGGTTTGGGAATGGCAAGAGGGAACATTGACCTGTCCAGGGCCAGCAGCAACAGGAATTCAGGGGGTCTGGGATGGGCAGGGGGGTTTGGGAATTTGGGAATTCAAGGGGTCTGGGATGGGCAGGGGGGGTTGGGAATTTGGGAATTCAGAGGGTCTGGGATGGGCAGGAGGGGTTGGGAATTTGGGATGGGCAGGGGGGTTTGGGAATTTGGGAATTCCAGGGTCTGGGATGGGTAAAAGGAACATTGACCTGTCCAGGGCCAGCTGTCAAAGGGAATTCGGGAATTGCAGAATTAAAGAAGTTTGGAATGGGCAAAGGGATTTGGGAATGCGCAGAGGGAACACTGAGATATCCAGGGAATGGGAATTCAGGGTTTGGGAATGGGCAGAGGGATTTGGGAATGGGCAGAGGGAACACTGAGATATCCAGGGAATGGGAATTCAGGGTTTGGGAATGGGCAGGGAGGTTTGGGAACAGTCGGAGGGGATGGGGAATGGGCACTTTTGGGAGCAATTTGGGAATTCTGAAAGGAATTGGGAATTCTGAGGGAACTTGGACAGAAATTTGGGAATTCTGAGGGGGATTTGGGAAGAATCTGGGAATTCTGAGGGGGATTTGGGAGGAATTTGGGAATTCGGAGGGAACTTGAACAGAAATTTGGGAATTCTGAGGGTATTTGAGAGGAATTTGGGAATTCTGAGGGAGATCTGGGAGGAATTTGGGAATTCTGAGGGGGATTTGGGAGGAATTTGGGAATTCTGAGGGGGATCTGGGAGGAATTTGGGAGTTCTGAGGGGGATTCGGGAGTTCTGGTGGTTTTGGGGGGGTTTTTGGGGTTCAAGGAGGAATGGGGAGGAGTTTTGGAATTCTCAGAAGGATTTGGAGCGAATTTGGGAACCCTGACAGGAATTTGGGAATTCTGACGGGGACTTTAGGAGAGCTTTGAGGGCCCGAGGGGAACTCAGGAGGAATTTGGGAATTCCAGGGGAATTTGGGGCAGAAATTTGGAATTCTGGGGGAGATTTGGAGGGAATTTGGGGATTCCAAGGGAATTTTGGGGGGAATTTTGGTGTTTTGAGAGGAATTTGGGAACTCCGAGGGGAAACCTGGGTAACATTTGAAAGAATTTAGGAATTCTGAGAAAAGATTTGAGATCCAGGTGGGACTTTTTGGGGGGGATTTTGGGTCACACACCTGCACCAGGAGCTGGATCTCCTGGAATTTGTCCTGCCAAGAGGCTCTGGCTGGGATTTGGGGCTGGGTTTGGGTGGAATTTGGGGGATTTTGGGTCTCACACACCTGCACCAGGAGCTGGATCTCCTGGAATTTGTCCTGCCGGGAGGCTCTGGCTGGGATTTGGGGCTGGGTTTGGGTGGAATTTCGGGGATTTTGGGTCACACACCTGCACCAGGAGCTGGATCTCCTGGAATTTGTCCTGCCGGGAGGCTCTGGCTGGGATTTGGGGCTGGGTTTGGGTGGAATTTCGGGGATTTTGGGTCACACACCTGCACCAGGAGCTGGATCTCCTGGAATTTGTCCTGCTGGGAGGCTCTGGCTGGGATTTGGGGCTGGGTTTGGGTGGAATTTCAGGGATTTTGGGTCTCACACCTGCACCAGGAGCTGGATCTCCTGGAATTTGTCCTGCCGGAGGCTCTGGCTGGGATTTGGGGCTGGGTTTGGGTGGAATTTGGGGGATTTTGGGTCTCACACCTGCACAGGAGCTGGATCTCCTGGAATTTGTCCTGCCAAGAGGCTCTGGCTGGGATTTGGGGCTGGGTTTGGGTGGAATTTCGGGGATTTTGGGTCACACACCTGCACCAGGAGCTGGATCTCCTGGAATTTGTCCTGCTGGGAGGCTCTGACTGGGATTTGGGGCTGGGTTTGGGTGGAATTTCGGGGATTTTGGGTCACACACCTGCACCAGGAGCTGGATCTCCTCGAAGATGTCCTGCTGGGAGGCCAGGGGTGGGAAGACGCGGTCGAAGCTGAAGTTGTAGCGCAGCTCCGCGCGCCGCTCCCGGCCCAGCTGGGACTGAGGGGGAAACGGAGCCCGTGGGGCAGGAACAGCAACCGGGGGGGGGAAAGGGGATTTGGGGCAAAAAATGGGGATTTAGGGCAAAAAAATGGGGGTTTGGTAAAAAAAAAATGGAGATTTTGCGCAAAAAATGGGGGATTTGGGGCAAAAAAATGGGGATTTGGGGCAAAAAAATGGGGATTTGTGGCAATAAAAATGGGGATTTCAGTTAAATACATGGGGATTTGGGGCAAAAAAAATGGGGATTTGCGGTGAGAAGATGGGGATTAGGAGAAAAAAAGATGGGGATTTGGGGAAAAAGATTGGGGCAAAAATATGGGGGTTGGGGCAAAAAAGATGGGGATTTGGGGCCAAAATAAATGGGGATTTGGGGAAAAAAATGGGGATTTGGGGCCAAAAAATGGGGATTTGGGTCAAAATAGATGGGGATTGCGAGGACAAAAAGGGGTTCTGGGTGGAGAAAAAATGGGGTTTGGGATAGGAAAACGGCTCTTTGGAGGAAAAGTGTGGGATTTTCTCTCTTTGGGGGAAAGTGTGGGATTTTGGGCAGGAAGGCAGGGTGAGGGTGCTCACGTCGTCGGGCCGGGTGACCAGCAGGCTGTGGGAATCCCCGCTGGGGAAGTGCAGGTGGGGCAGCCCCTGCTGGCGCTGATCCTCCTCGGGCAGGAGCGGCCGGACACGGCAGAAAACACGGATATTGCCCTGGAAGAGACAGAAAAACATGGGATTGGGGAATGGAGCCATGGGAGTGTGACTGGAGAGAGAGAAATGGGATTGGGGAACGGAGCCATGGGAGTGTGACTGGAGAGAGAGAAATGGGATTGGGGAATGGAGCCATGGGAGTGTGACTGGAGAGGGAGAAATGGGATTGGGAATGGAGCCATGGGAGTGTGACTGGAGGAGAAATGGGATTGGGAATGAGCCATGGGATGTGACTGGAGAGAGAATGGGATTGGGGAATGGAGCCATGGGAGTGTGACTGGAGAGAGAGAAATGGGATTGGGGAATGGAGCCATGGAGTGTGACTGGAGAGAGAGAAATGGGATTGGGGAATGGAGCCATGGGAGTGTGACTGGAGAGGGAGAAATGGGATTGGGGAACGGAGCCATGGGAGTGTGACTGGAGAGAGAAATGGGATTGGGGAATGGAGCCATGGGAGTGTGACTGGAGAGGGAGAAATGGGATTGGGAATGGAGCCATGGGTGTGTGACTGGAGAGAGAGAAATGGGATTGGGGAACAGAGCCATGGGAGTGTGACTGGAGAGAGAGAAATGGGATTGGGGAATGGAGCCATGGGAGTGTGACTGGAGAGAGAAATGGATTGGGGAATGGAGCCATGGAGTGTGACTGGAGAGAGAAATGGGATTGGGGAATGGAGCCATGGGAGTGTGACTGGAGAGAGAGAAATGGGATTGGGGAATGGAGCCATGGGAGTGTGACTGGAGAGAGAGAAATGGGATTGGGGAATGGAGCCATGGGAGTGTGACTGAGAGAGAGAAATGGGATTGGGGAATGGAGCCATGGAGTGTGACTGGAGAGAGAAATGGGATTGGGGAATGGAGCCATGGGAGTGTGACTGGAGAGAGAAAATGGGATTGGGGAATGGAGCCATGGGAGTGTGACTGGAGAGAGAAATGGGATTGGGGAATGGAGCCATGGGTGTGTGACTGGAGAGAGAAATGGGATTGGGGAATGGAGCCATGGGAGTGTGACTGGAGAGAGAGAAATGGGATTGGGGAATGGAGCCATGGGAGTGTGACTGGAGAGAGAGAAATGGGATTGGGGAATGGAGCCATGGGAGTGTGACTGGAGAGAGAGAAATGGGATTGGGGAATGGAGCCATGGGAGTGTGACTGGAGAGAGAAATGGGATTGGGGAATGGAGCCATGGGTGTGTCTTGGGAAACCCATAAACTGGGATTCAGGCATGGAACACATGATGCTGTCCTGGCAAAACCAAATACTGGGATTGAGGCACGGAACTCGTGGGTGATCCCCTGGCAAAACCAAAAAATGGGTTTGAGGTATTGAATTCAAGGATGTTTCCCCGGAAGAACAAAAAAAATAAAAATGAGACTGAGGCAGGAATTCATGGATCTTCCCCTGGAAAACCCCAAAAAATCAGAATTCAGTTGTTGGGCCTGGTCCTGGGGGTCTCCCCTCACACAGAACACGCAGATGGTTTCCTGGATAAACCCCACAAAATTGGGATTCTGCCCTCAGGGACAGTCCCAGGGTCTCCCCTCACTCAGAACACACAGGTATCCCCCTGGAAAATCTCCAAAAATCAGAATTCAGTCGTTGGGCCTGCTCCTGGGAGTCTCTCCCCTCAGGAACGGGGGTCTCCCCTCACACAGAACACGCTGATATTTTTTCTGATTTTTCCCTGAAAACCCCTCAGGCCCGGTTCACCCCTGAGGCCACACAAATATTTTTTCTGATTTTTCCCTTTAAAGCCCCTCAGAGCCCGGTTCACCCCTGAGGCCACACAAATATTTTTTTTGATTTTTCCCTTTAAAACCCCTCAGACCCCGGTTCACCCCTGAGGCCACACAAATATTTTTTTTGATTTTTCCCTGAAAACCCCTCAGGCCCCGGTTCACCCCTGAGGCCACACAAATATTTTTTCTGATTTTTCCCTTAAAACCCTTCAGGCCCCGGTTCACCCCTCAGGCCACACAAATATTTTTTTTGATTTTTCCCTTTAAAACCCCTCAGACCCCGGTTCACCCCTCGAGGCCACACAAATATTTTTTCTGATTTTTCCCTGAAAACCCCTCATAGCCCGGTTCACCCCTCGAGGCCACACAAATATTTTTTCTGATTTTTCCCTGAAAAGCCCTCAGAGCCCGGCTCACCCCTGAGGCCTCGCCCTGAGGAGCCCTCCCTGAGATCGCCATCCCTACCCTGAGCTCCTGGATGTCGTTGTGCAGGCGGCGCCGCTCCATCTCCAGCTGCAGGATTCGGTCCTCGTACACTGCCAGCTGCGCCTTCTCGGAGGCCTCCTGCTCCTGCAGCGCCGACAGCTCCTTCAGCCTCTCCTGCAGCCGCTGCTGCATCACCTGCAGCTGCACCTGAGCCAGGCAAACACAAAAACCCCTGAAAACCCCCGCGTTCCCAACTCGCTTCTGAGCCGGCTCCCTAGACAAACCCATCAAAAAAAAACAACAAACCGGTTTTCCTCATATTTTTCAGATGTTCTGACATTCCCCGGGGAATTTGGGGTTAAAATTCCCATGTTTTGAGGAGTTTTCTGAGGGATTTTGCCGCAATCCTGGCAAAGCCCTCGTTTTCCCGCCCTTTTTGGCGCCCCCTAGCGGATTTCGAGTAGAAAACCAGCAGAAATTATTTTAATTATTTACCCAGGCCCATTTTTTCCCCAACATCCTGAACACCCTGAGGGATTTCGGCCACAAAATCAGTCGGGTTGTCGAAAATTCCCATTTTTCACAATTTTCCCCATAGTTTTAGGCATTCCCTGAGAAATTTTGTCACCAAAAAATCCGGAGTTAACGCAAAGCCCTAATTTTTCCAACCTTTCCTGGTGGCTTTCAGCCTGGAGGCTGACTGAACAGCTCTAAAACCCCAGATTTTCATTAATTTTGAAGCACCCTGAAGGATTCTGGGTGTAAAAGCAGCTGAATCGGTGAAAATTCCTATTTCCCCCACATTGTGAGGAGTACCTCTGAAGAAATTCTGTCACCAAAAAGCTGGAATTGCTGCAAAGCCTCATTTTCCTGCCATTTTCTGGGGCCTCTGGAGCAACAAAATGGCTCCAAATTCCTGGATTTTTGTGGATTTTGAAGCATCCCTTGAGGCATTTTGGTTGCAAAAGCAGCTGAATCGGTGAAAATTCACATTTTTCTCAAATTTAAGGCACTCCCTGGTGGACTCCCACAGCAAGAATGCCTAAATTGGCGTAAATCCCGCATTTTCCTGGCCTCTCCAGAGCAACAAAACATCTCCAAATTCCTGGGGTTTTGTGGATTCTGAAGCACCCCCTGAGGGATTTTGGGTGCAAAAGCAGCTGAATTAGTGACAATTCCCACCTTTCGCAAGCTTTGAGGTTCCCCTGAAGGATTTCGTCCCCAAGAAAGCCAGAATTGGCACAAACCCCACATTTTCTCGCCTTTTTTTTTGGTGCCCCCTGGCAGATTTCAGGTCAGAGAGCAACAAAACAGTTCCAAAATCCCAGCTTTTTGCACATTTTCAGGAATCCTTGAGGGATTTCGGGGATAGAAGCAGCCGGATTGGTGAAAATTCCCCTTTTCCTCACATTTCGAGGCCCTTTCAGAGCCATTTTGGGGCCATTTCCTTTTCCCGCCCTTTTTGGCGCCCCCTGCTGGATTTCCCCCTCACAGCTTCCCGCCATTTTTTGCCACTCCCCCCCACCCCCAATGGATCCCAGATCAGAGAGCAACAAAAGGGCCCCAAATTCCCGTTTTTTCAAGGATTTTTCAGGAATCCCGAGCCCTACCAAAGCATTGTCCAGCTCCTTGGTCAGCGCCTGTGCCTGGCCCAGGGCAGCGTCCCTCTCCTGCTCCCGCTGCTGCTTCTCGGCCTCCAGCTGCTGCTTCTCGGCCTCCAGCTGCTTCTGCACGGCCTCCAGAGCCGCCACCTGGCGCTGGCTCCTCTGCAGCTCCTCACGGCACTGCGACAGCTCCGCCTCCAGGGAGCTGCTCGGGGAAACAACAGTCCCGTCAAACTGGAGAACACCGGAGGTTAGGGGAGCTAACAAAGTGCTTTGGGTAATTTTCTTGAGGGGTTTTGGTGTTATCTGGGCATTTTGAGTAATGTTGAGAAGGGTTCTGAGGGAATTTGAGGGAGTGTGAGCGCCGGCTCTGCTCCAGCTCCTCACGGCACTGAGACACCTCCAACTGCAGGGAAACAACAATCGATAAAATGGGAGAATTCCAGATTTTAGAGGAGCTCAAAGTGCTTTGGGTAAGTTTCTTGAGGGCTTTCGGGGTGATCTGGGCGTTTTGAGCAATGTTCAGAAGGGTTCTGAGGGAATTTTGGGGATCTTGAAGGGAGTGTGAGCGCTGGCTCTGCTCCAGCTCCTCACGGCACTGAGACGCCTCCAACTGCAGGGAAACAACAATCCCATTAAATCGGGGAATCCCGGAGTTTAGGGGAGCTCAAAGTGCTTTGGGTAAATTTCTTGAGGGGTTTTGGGGTAATCTGGGCATTTTGAGCAATGTTCAGAAGGGTTCTGAGGGAATTTGAGGGAGTGTGAGCACCAGCTCTGCTCCAGCTCCTCACGGCACTGAGACAACTCCAACCCCAGGGAAACAACAATCCCATAAAATCGGGGAATCCCGGAGTTTAGGGGAGCTCAAAGTGCTTTGGGTAAATTTCTTGAGGGGTTTTGGGGTAATCTGGGCATTTTGAGTAATGTTCAGAAGGGTTCTGAGGGAATTTTGGGGATCTTGAGGGAGTGTGAGCGCCAGCTCTGCTCCAGCTCCTCACAGCACTGAGACACCTCCAACTGCAGGGAAACAACAATCGATAAAATTGGAGAATCCCGGATTTAGGGGAATTTGGAGGCGTTTCAGGTCAGTTTCTTGAGGGGTTTTGAGGAATTTTCAGGAGTGTTCTGAGGGAATTTTGGGGATCTTCAGGGGTTCTGAGGGGATTTGGGGAATTTTCAGGGATTTCCCGTAGGGCTCTAAGGGAATTTTGGTGATTTGAGGAGTTTAGGAGCAGTTCAGGGAAATTCCGGGATTTTCCAAAGGATCCTGAGGGAATTTTGGGGTTTGTGAGGGAGTTTGGAGCAATTTGTGGAAATTTCAGGGATTTTCTGAAGGATTCTGAGGGAATTTTGGTGATTTTGAGGAGTTTAGGAGCAGTTCAGGGAAATTCCAGGGATTTTCAGAACGGCTGAGGGAATTCTGGGGCTATTCAGGGATATTTCAGGGCTTTTCAGGAAGGTTCCAAGGGAATTTTGGGGATCTTGAATTTCAAAGGAAAATTTGGGGGCAATGTGGGATAATTGGGGGGACTTTGGGGGAATTGCAGGATCTTTTGAAGGCCTTTAGAGAAATTTTGAGGGGATCTTGAGAAGATCCAGGAAAACCCACATTTTGAGGATTTGGGGTGAATTCAGAATTTTTAGGAAGGTTTTAGGGAAGATCAGGAGGAATCTTTAAAGGGATTTTACATGGATTTTGGGTTTTTTTTCCTCAGCATCCCCGCTCCCTCCAGAGCAGGATTTTAATGGATTGTGGGACAGTTTTGATGGAATTTGGGAAGCTTTTGATGGATTTTGGTGCATTCCTGACCCAACTCTGGAGCTGAGGCTGCTCTCACAGCACTTGAGCCCCCTCACAAAGCGAATTTGGGGCACTTTGGATGGATTTTGGTCAGGCTTAAATGGATTGTGGGACAGTTTTAAGTGGATTTTTCCAGGTTTGGATGCAATTTGGTCAGGTTTTGATGGATTGTGGGACAGTTTTCAGTGGATTTTTCCAGGTTTTGGTGGATTTTTCCAGGTTTTCACGGATTGTGGGACAGTTTTCAGTGGATTTTCCATCTTTGATGGATTTTCGTCAGGTTTAGGTGGACTGTGGGACAGTTTTCAGTGGATTTTCCCAGGTTTGGCCAGATTTTGGCCAGGTTTAGGTAGATTTTGGGACAGTTTTCAGTAGATTTTCCCATCTTTGGATGGATTTTGGCCAGGTTTAGGTGGGTTGTGGGACAGTTTTCAGTGGATTTTTCCAGCTTTGGATGGATTTTGGCCAGGTTTAGGTAGATTGTGGGACAGTTTTCAGTAGATTTTTCCAGGTTTGGATGG
>NW_026108469.1:0-8890 GCF_022539315.1 Serinus canaria | reverse complement strand
CCCAGTAAATTCACCAGTAAATTCCCAGTAAATTCCCAGTAAATTTTAGCAAATTCTCATTAAATTCCCAGTCCATTCCCATGGAATTCCATTCCCAGTTTATTCCCAGTCCATTCCCATGGATTTCCCAGTTCATTCCCAGTCCATTCCCATGGAATTCCCAGTTCATTCCCAGTTCATTCCCAGTCCATTCCCATGGAATTCCATTCCCAGTTCATTCCCAGTCCATTCCCAGTTCATTCCCAGTCCATTCCCATGGATTTCCCAGTTCATTCCCAGTCCATTCCCATGGAATTCCCAGTTCATTCCCAGTTCATTCCCAGTCCATTCCCATGGAATTCCCAGTTCATTCCCAGTTAATTCCCAGTCCATTCCCAGTTCATTCCCAGTCCATTCCCATGGATTTCCCAGTTCATTCCCAGTCCATTCCCATGGAATTCCCAGTTCATTCCCAGTTCATTCCCAGTCCATTCCCATGGAATTCCATTCCCAGTTCATTCCCAGTCCATTCCCTGTCCGTTCCCAGTTAATCCCAGTCCCTCCCAGTCCATCCCAGTCCCTCCCAGTCCATTCCCAGTCCCCCCCAGTCCCCCCCAGTCCCTCCCAGTCCATTCCCAGTCCCTCCCAGTCCCTCCCAGTTCAATCCCAGTCCCTCCAGTCCCTCCCAGTCCCTCCCAGTCCACTCCCAGTCCCTCCCAGTCCCTCCCAGTCCCTCCCAGTCCCTCCCAGTCCATCCCAGTCCCCCCAGTACTCACAAGAACGCCTCCTTCAGCCTCGACTCCTTCAGGGGCTCCTCCTCGCTGGGTCCTGAATGAGCCTCGGCTCTGCAACGGCACCGGGGCGGTGACAGGGACCCAGGGCCACCACGGGGGGTGACAGTGCCCCAGTGCCACCGCGGCGGTGACAGGGACCCAGTGCCACTTGGGGCTGGTGACAATACTCCCGTGTGCCACCCCAGGCTGGTGGCAGTGCCCCTAGTGCCCCCAGGGTGCCCTCCCAATGCTCCCAGGTGCCACCCGGGGTGGCGGCAGTGCCCCCAGTGCCACCTGGGGCTGGTGACAATGCCCCCAGGTGCCACCTCAGGCTGGTGGCAGTGCCTCCAGTGCCCCCAGGGTGCCCTCCCAGTGCCCCCAGGTGCCACCTGGGTTGGTGACAGTGCCCCCGGGTGCCACCTTAGGCTGGAGACAATGCCCCCGGGTGCCACCTCAGGCTGCTGCCAGTGCCCCAGTGCAACCTGGGGTTGGTGACAATGCCCCCAGGTGCCCCCAGGCAGTGGCAGTGCCCCCAGGTGCCCCCCAGGCGGTGGCAGTGCCCCAGGTGCCCCTGGTTGGTGGCAGTGCCCCCCGGGGGTGGCAGTGCCCCCAGGCAGTGGCAGTGCCCCCCAGGCTGGTGGCAGTGCCCCAGGTGCCCCCCAGGCTGGTGGCAGTGCCCCCAAGGGTGCCCCCCAGTCGGTGGTCATGTGCCCCCAGGTTCCCTGGTTGGTGGACAGTGCCCCCCGGTTGAGTGCAGTGCCCCGGGTTGGTGGCATGCCCCTTGGTGGTGGCCGTGCCCCCGGTTGGTGGCAGTGCCCCCGTGTTGGTGGCAGTGCCCCTGGGTTGGTGGCCGTGCCCCCACTTGGTGGCAGTGTCCCCGGTTGGTGGCAGTGCCCCCGGTTGGTGGCAGTGCCCCCGTGTTGGTGGCAGTGCCCCCGGGTTGGTGGCAGTGTCCCCGGTTGGTGACAGTGCCCCCCGGTTGGTGGCAGTGCCCCCGGGTTGGTGGCAGTGCCCCCAGGCTGGTGGCAGTGTCCCCGGGGGTGGCAGTGCCCCCCTGGGTTGGTGACAATGCCCCCCGTGTTGGTGGCAGTGCCCCCCATGTTGGTGGCAGTGCCCCAGGTTTGGTGGCATTGGCCCCACAGGGTTGTGCAGTGCCCCCCGTTTGGTGGCAGTGCCCCCAGCTGGTGGCAGTGACGCCCCCCGGGGGTGGCAGTGCCCAGGTGCCTTGGTTGGTGTTCAGTGCCCCCGGTTGGTAGGCAGTGCCCCAGGTTGGTGACAATGCCCTCTGGGGGTGGCAGTGCCCCTGGCTGGTGGCAGTGCCCCCCGGTTGGTGGCAGTGCCCCAGGTTGGTGACAATGCCCTCCGGGGGTGGCAGTGCCCCGTGTTGGTGGCAGTGCCCCAGGTTGGTGACAATGCCCCTGGGGGTGGCAGTGCCCCAGGCTGGTGGCAGTGCCCCAGGTTGGTGGCAGTGCCCTCACCTGCGGTAGGTGTCGGAGGCGGCCGCGTAGTGCAGCGCTGTGCAGCCTTTGCCGTCGGCCTCGTTGACGGCGGCCCCGGCTGTCACCAGGGTCACCGTGCACTGGTAGCTGCCGTTGGCCGCCGCGTAGTGCAGGGGGGTCCTGGGGACACAGCGGGGACAAAGGGATCAGAGCGGCCCCAGGGAGCCACCCCGGCCCTGACAGCACCTGCCAGGACCTGCCAGGACCTGCAGAGCCCAGCACACCCCCAGAACCCTGCCAGGACCTGCAGGAGCCCAGAACATTCTGGAAACCCTTCCAGGACCCTCCCAGAACATTCTGGAAACCCTTCCAGGACCCTCCCAGAACATTCTGGAAACCCTTCCAAGACCATCCCAGAACATTCTGGAAACCCTTCCAGGACCATCCCAGAACATTCTGGAAACCCTTCCAGGACCCTCCCAGAACATTCTGGAAACTCTTCCAGGACCTCCTAGACCACACCAGAACCCTGCCAGGACCCAGCAGGAGCTCAGAACATTCTGGAAACCCTTCCAGGACCTGCAGGAGCCCAGGCCACACCAAGAATCCTTCCAGGACCCTTGAGGACACTTTGGGGACCTTCCAGGACCCTCAGGGACACTCTGTGACCCTTCCAGGACCCTCAGGGACACTCTGTGACCCTTCCAGGACCTGCAGAGGTTTGGAGCCCCCATCCCAGGGATGTCCCAGGCAGGAGCGTTGGTGGCCCTCAGGAACCCAGAGATGTCCCCAACCCCAATCTGGGACTTGGGGACATTGGGATGTCCCAGCCCAGATGGCCCCAGGTGGCTTTAGGTGGCCCCAGCTCTGGGACTTGGGGACACTGGGGATGTCCCTGCCCAGGTGGCCCCGATTTGGGATTTGGGGACATTGGGGATGTCCCTGCTCAGGTGGCCTCAGGTGACCCCAGCTCTGGGATTTGGGGACATTGGGATGTCCCAGGCAGGAGCGTTGGTGGCCCTCAGGAATCCAGAGATGTCCCCAACCCCAATCTAGGATTTGGGGACATTGGGATGTCCCTGCCCAGGTGGCCCCAGGTGACCCCAGCTCAGGGATTTGGGGACATTGGGATGTCCCAGCCCAGGTGTCCCCAGGTGACCCTGATCTGGGATTTGGGGACACTGGGGATGTCCCAGCCCAGATGTCCCCAGGTGGCCCTGCTCTGGGATTTGGGGACACTGGGATGTCCCTGCCCAGGTGGCCCCAGGTGACCCCAGCTCAGGGATTTGGGGACATTGGGATGTCCCAGCCCAGGTGTCCCCAGGTGGCCCTGATCTGGGATTTGGGGACATTGGGATGTCCCAGCCCAGGTGTCCCCAGGTGTCCCCAGGGCCGCTCACCTCCCGAACTTGTCCCTCCTCCGCAGGTCGGCGCCGCTGCTCAGCAGCAGGTTCAGACATTCAACGTTCCTGCAGGGGACAGGGACACCCCAGAGTGACACCAGGCCACCCAGAGTGTCCCCCAGGCCCCCAGAAATGTCCCCATGTCACCCAGAAATGTCCCCATGCCACCCAGAAATGTCCCTCCCAGAAGTGTCACCCCCAGAGCCCGTCCAGCTTCCCACCCTTGCCCTGAGCAGGTGCCCTCGCTCAGAGCGCTGTCCCCATGGCCCCAGGTGTCCCCAGGTGTCCCCCCAGGTGCCCCCATGTCCCCAGGTGTCCCCATGTCCCACCCCTCCGGAAGCAGCAGCGTGCAGACAGGTCCTGCCCAGGCTGTCGGGGCTGTTGATGTCCCCATGTCCCCAGGTTATCCCCAGGTTATCCCCATGTCCCCAGGCTGTTCCAGGGCTATCCCCAGGTGTCCCCAGGTGTCCCCAAGGTGTCCCACCCTCCGGAAGCAGCAGCGTGCAGACAGGTCCTGCCCAGGCTGTCATGGCTGTTGATGTCCCCATGTCTCAGGGCTATCCCCAGGCTGTCCCAAGGCCATCCCAAGGCCATCCCCAGGCTGTCCCCAAGGTGTCCCCAGGTGTCCCCCAGGTGTCCCCAAGGTGTCCCACCCTCCGGAAGCAGCAGCGTGCAGACAGGTCCTGCCCAGGTCGTCGGGGGTGTCCCTGATGTCCCCATGTCCCCATATCCCCATGTCCCCAGGCTGTCCCAAGGCCATCCCCAGGCTGTCCCCATGTCCCCCAGGTGTCCCCAAGGTGTCCCCATGTCCCACCCTCCGGAAGCAGCAGCGTGCAGACAGGTCCTGCCCAGGTTGTCGGGGGTGTTGATGTCGAAGCCGGCGCTCAGCACGTGCTCGTTGCTCAGCGAGGACACGATGCTGTACAACTGACCTGGGGGTGGCACAGGGGACAGCGGGGTCACCTGGCTGTCCCCGAGGGCCACCCGGGCGGGGCTGGCACGGGGACAGGCCGGGGGGGGTCACCTGAGGAAAGCAGCTTGCGACAACAGTCGGAGAAGCCGAAGAGGACGGCCAGGTGCAGGGGGAACATGTCGTGGATGCCACGCCTGAGGGGACATTTGGGGACACAGTGGGACTCTGGGCACGGGAAACCTCCAAAAGGTTGGAATTCTGGGTTAAAAACCTCCAAAAATGTTCCATTTTGGGTTAAAAACCTCCAAAAATGTTTAATTTTGGGATTAAAACCTCCAAAAATGTTTATATTTTGGGTTAAAAACCTCCAAAAAGTTTCCATTCTGGGTTAAAAACCTCCAAAATGTTTGAATTTTGGGTTAAAAACCTCCAAAAATGTTTAATTTTGGCTTAAAACCTCCTCAAATGTTTAGTTTTGGGTTAAAAACCTCCAAAATGTTCCATTTTGGGTTAAAAACCTCCAAAAATGTTTAATTTTGGGATTAAAACCTCCAAAAATGTTTCTATTTTGGTTTAAAAACCTCCTCAAATGTTTAGTTTTGGGTTAAAAACCTCCAAAATGTTCCATTTTGGGTTAAAAACCTCCAAAAATGTTTAAATTTGGGATTAAAACCTCCAAAAATGTTTATATTTTGGTTTAAAAACCTCCAAAAATGTTTAAATTTTGGGTTAAAAACCTCCAAAAATGTTAATTTTGGCTTAAAACCTCCTCAAATGTTTAATTTGGGTTAAAAACCTCCAAAAATGTTTAATTTTGGGATTAAAACCTCCAAAAATGTTTAATTTTGGGTTAAAAACCTCCAAAAAGTTTCCATTTTGGCATTAAAAACCTCCTCAAATGTTTCCATTTTGGGTTAAAAACCTCCACAAATGTTTCCATTTTGGATTAAAAACCTCCAAAAATGTTTAATTTTGGCTTAAAAACCTCCAAAAAGTTTCCATTTTGGCTTAAAAACCTCCTCAAATGTTTGAAATTTGGCATTAAAAAGTTCCTTAAAGTTTTTAATTTTGGGTTAAAAACCTCCACAAAAATTTTTAATATTGGGTTAAAAACCTCCTCAAATATTTTGATTTTGGGATTAAATCTTTCTCAATTTTTAAAATTTTGGGATTAAAACCCTTCCAGGACCCAGCAGGACCCAGAACACCCCAGAACCCTTCCAGAACATTCTGGAAACCTTTCCATGACTCTCCCAGGACCCTTTAGGAACCCTTCCAGGACCCAGGACCCTTTAGGAACATTCTGGAAACCCTCCCAGGACCCTCCCAGGACACCTCTAGAACCCTTCCGGGACCCAGCAGGACCCAGAACACCCCAGAACCCTCCCAGGACCTTCCCAGAACATTCTAGAAACCCTTCCAGGATCCTTCCAGCCACTTTGGGAACCCTTCCAGGACCCAGGACCCTTTAGGAACATTCTAGAAATCCTTCCAGAACATTCTGGAAACCCTTTCATGACTCTTCTAGGACCTTTTAGGAACCCTTCCAGGACCCTTTAGGAACATTCTGGAAACCCTTCCCGAACATTCTGGAAACCCTCCCAGGACCCTCCCAGGACACCCCAGAACCCCTCCAGGACATAGAAGGAGTCCAGAACCTTCTGGAAACCCTTCCATGACCCAGCAGGAGCCCAGAACACCCCGGAACTCTTCCAGGACCCTCCCAGGACCCTTTAGGAACCCTCCCAGGACCCAGGACCCTTTAGGAACATTCTGGAAACCCTTCCAGGACCGAGCAGGAGTCACAACACCCCAGAACCCTTCCAGAACATTCTGGAAACCCTTTCAGGACCCCCCCCCCAGGACACCCCTAGAACCCTTCCAGGACCCTCCCAGAACACCTTGGAAACCCTTCCAGGACCCAGGACCTTCCCAGAACATTCTGGAATCCCTTCCATGACTCTCCCAGAACCCTATAGGAACCCTTCCAGGACCCAGAACACCCCAGAACCCTCCCAGGACCTACCCAGAACATTCTGGAAATCCTTCCAGGACCCTCCCAGGTCACTTTGGGAACCCTACCAGGACCCACCCAGAACATTCCGGAAACCCTCCCAGGACCCTTCCAGGACCCAGCAGGACACAGGACCTTCCCAGAACATTCTGGAAACCCTTTCAGGACCCACCCAGAACACCCCAGAACCCTTCCAGGACCCAGCAGGAGCCCAGAACATTCTGGAAACCCTTCCAGTACCCACCCAGAACACCCTGGAACCCCTCCCAGGCCCCGGAAGGTTCCGGAAGGCCCCGGAAGGTTCCGGAAGGGCGGTGCGGGCTCACCTGGCGGTGTCAGCCCCGTTGGTCATCAGGGTGCTGATGAGCAGCTCGTGCCCGTAGCGGGCGGCCACGTGCAGGGGGGTGTTCCCGAACCTGTCGGCGCAGTCGATCTCGCTGCCTGCGGGGGGAGGGGACAGGCCCCGCTCGGCTCCGGAACATTCCGGGAGCCCAAACCCCGGGATTCCCGCGGGAACTCCCAGCCCGGGCTCCCAAATCCCCGAATTCCCACCCCAGATCCAAAATCCGGGAATTTCCAAACCCAGGGGCAAATCCAGGCTCTGAAATCCCGGAATTCCCGCAGGAATTCCCATCCTGGGCTCCCAAATCCCTGAATTCCCACCCCAGATCCAAAATCCGGGAATTTCCAAACCCAGGGGCAAATCCAGGCTCTGAAATCCCGGAATTCCCGCAGGAATTCCCATCCTGGGCTCCCAAATCCCTGAATTCCCACCCCAGATCCATCAATCCAGGAATTTCCAAACCAGGGACAGATCCGGGCTCCAAAATCCCGGAATTCCCATCCCAGAGAAGATTCTGGGCTCTGAAATCCCGGAATTCCCATCCCAAGATCCAACAATCCGGGAATTTCCAAACCAGGGACAGATCCAGGCTCTCAAATCCTGGAATTCCCATCCAAGATCCAACAATCCCAGAATTCCCATCCAAGATCCAAAATCCAGGAATTTCAAAACCAGGGACAGATCCGGGCTCCCAAATCCCCGAATTCCAACCCCAGATCCATCAATCCCCGAATTCCCACCCAAGATCCAAAATCCGGGAATTTCCAAACCCAGGGACAGATCTGGGCTCCAAAATCCCGGAATTCCCATCCAAGATCCAACAATCCCAGAATTCCCATCCCAGAGAAGATTCCGGGCTCTGAAATCCTGGAATTCCCATCCCAGATCCACAATCTCGGAATTCCCACCCCGGGGACAGATCCAAGCTCTGAAATCCTGGAATTCCCATCCCAGATCCAACAATCTCCAAATTCCCACCCAAGATCCAAATCGGGCTTTCCAAACCCAGGGACACGCAGGCTCGAAAAATCCCGGAATTCCCGCAGTAATTCCATCCTGGGCCCCAAATCCCCGAATTCCCACCCCAGATGCCCAAGATCCGGGAATTTCCAAACCCCAGGGCAAATCCAGGCTCTGAATCCCGGAATTCCCGCAGAAACTTCCCCTCCTGGGGTCCCCCAAAATCCCTTCCCTGAATTCCCACCCAGAATCCCATCAATCCTAACTATCCAAACCGGGACATATCCGGGCTCCAAAATCCCCGAATTCCCATCCCAGAGAAGATTCTGGGCTCTGAAACTCCGGAATTCCCATCCCAGAGATCAAAATCCGGGAATTTCCAAACAGGGACAGACAGGCTCTCAATCCTGAATGCCCATCCCATTCCAACGAAATCCAGAATTCCCATCCAAGATCCAAAATCCAGGAATTTTCAAAACCCGGGACAGATCCGGCTCCCAAATCCCCGAATTCCAACCCCAGTCCAGCGTCCCCGAATTCCCCCCAAGATCAACTCCGGAATTTCAAACCCAGGGACAGATCTGGCTCCAAAATCCCGGAAATGCCCATCCATATGCCAACAATCCCAGAATTCCCAGCCCAGAGAAAGATTTCGGGCTCGGAAAACCCGGACTTCCCATTCCCAGAATCCACAATCTCGGAATGCCCACCCGGGGGACAGATCGGGGCTCGGTAAATCCGGAATTCCCCAGCCCCGATCCAAACACTCTCTGAATTCCCACCCAAGATCCAAAAAGTCCGGGAGGGGGGGGGGGGGGGGGATTCCAAAACCAGGGACAGTCTGGGCTCTGAAATTCCTGGAATTCCCATCCAAGATCCCACACAATCCGGGACTACCCCTCCCAGGAGAAGATTCGGGGCTCTGAAAATCCCGGAATTCCCATCCAGCTCCAACAATTCCTGGAAGTTCCAAAACCCCGGGGACAGATCTGGGCTCCCAAAATCCGCAGAAATCAAACTCCAGAGCCACCAATCCTGGAATCTCACATCCCGGGGACAGATCTGT
>NW_026108468.1:0-8899 GCF_022539315.1 Serinus canaria | reverse complement strand
GCTGTTGTCTCCGCTCTCTCGTTGCCCTTCCCTCTGTTCCTTTCCACGTGTTTATTTCTCCGTCTCCCGCCGTCTCTTCGTGTCCTTCCCCGTTTCCCACCGGGCTCTCCCTCCCTGTCCCCCCCGGCTGTCCTGGGGTCTCCTTTCCGTGTCCCTTCAATCGTTTCCTGCCCTGTCCCGTTGTCCCTCCGTGTCCCTCCACTGTCACGGTGTCCGTGCCCGTGTCCCTCCGGTGACTCCGCTGTCCCCACGCTGTCCCCGCAGGCTGTTACAAGATCACGACCGTGTTCAGCCATGCCCAGACCGTGGTGCTCTGCGTGGGCTGCTCCACGGTGCTGTGCCAGCCCACGGGGGGCAAGGCCCGGCTCACCGAGGGTGGGTATCCCGGTGGGGCTTTGGGAATCCGGGGCTGCTCCTCGGGGAGGTTCCGTGCAAGGAAGGATCTGGGGACATTTGGAGGGGATTTTGGGATGGGGGGGAGGATGCGAATCCCCCCCGGGAGGGTCTGGTTCCTGCTTGGGGTGGGGGGATTTGGGACCCCAGGGGGGATTTGGGACCCCAGGAGGGCTGATTCCCCCCTCAGCAGTTGTGGAATTCCGGTGGGGAGTCTGGAATGCCAAGGAGAGGTTTGGAATTCTGGCTGTTTTGGGAGCCTTCCGCAGCAGAATTCCCCAGAATTCGGGTTGGGAGAGGTGGAATTGCCCTTCCCAGAGGGATGCAGCATTCCCAGGTTGTGTTTGCTCCCTCCCCAGGCTGCTCGTTCCGGCGGAAGCAGCACTGAGCCAGCCGGGATGCCACGGAGACAGACGGGAATTCCGCCCGGTCCCTGTTGCCCCCTCCGCTTCCCACCAATAAATTTTGGATAAAATACCCAAAATGGGTCAGTTCTGGTTCTTGGCTGCAGGGACAGCGGCGTTTGGGGATGTGGGGAGGGGCTGGAGTGGGTTAAAGCTGTCCCTGCCCTCCCTTCCCAAAGAATTCCATGATTCCCAGAGAATCCAGGTGCAGGTGGTGCCACCACCCCCTTGGGGTGGGACAAATCTCCTTCCTGTCCTTGTGGGGATGCCCCAGCTGGATTCAATTGGGAATTCCACGTGGATAAACCTTTTCTGTCCTGGTTTAACTGGGAGAACTGGGAATATCCGTGTCTCCTGCTCCCCACACTGATCCCAACATGGATCCTAGCGTGGATCCTCTTCCCGTCCCTCTTTTCCCATCTGAAGGGGAATAACCAGGATGTTTTCCCCCAGATCTCTGGTGGGGATCTGGGGGCTCAGCTCTCCCCATTCCCACCTGGAGCTCCCCAAATCCCCCCTGAGCTGTGACCCTGCTCTCACCCCCCATTTTTGGGGTGCTGTCAGGACCAACCCCCTCCCTTCCCGGGTGCTTTCCGGAGCCTCTGGCCCTGCTGGCCCCTCGGATCTGAACTGAAATCGAAATTGGGACTTTCGGTTCCTCATTCCCTCATTTCCTGGCTCGTGATTGCTGCCCCGCGCCCCCAACCCCGCCGTGCCGGCACCGGGAACGCTCCGGATCCCGGCCCAAATCCCCCTCCCCAGCCCCTCCCCGCTGGTGCTGGAGCTCGGAGCCACCCCCGGAGCAGCTTCTGGAGGTAATTTGGGCGGCTTTGATGTTTTAATCCCCGCCCCGGGAGCGCTTGGAGGAAGTAAAACCGCGGGACAAGTGGATTTATGGGGATTTGGGGTCTGTTTTACCCCGGAGCTCCACCTGGCTTGTGGGATTGTCGGTGCATCCCATCCTGGGGGGCACTGCTTGGGTAAAACCAGGGAATCTGGGGAATTTTGGGGCATGGATTTGTCCCAGCAGCTCGGATGTGTCCTGGCCTGTCCTCACGGACACGGGGCTGGCTCCCTGGATTCTCCCCTGCAGGGAATTTTGGGCTGCGTGTCCGGGCGGGCCGGTGGCACCACCAGGTCACCGGGGTGTTGTCACCTCCCTGCCCAGACCGGATTTGTCACCGAGGGGTCAATCCCAGCTCCGAGCCCTCGGCTCCTGCTCCGAATCCCGGGATGGAGCCGCTGGCTCCCGCCGTCCTCCTGGCCCTGCTGGTGCTGGCCCTGGGACACCCCGACCCCGCGCTGGACCGGCACTGGGAGCTCTGGAAAAAATCCTACGGGAAGGAATATCACCCCCAGGTGGGAATGGGACAGGGAGGGAGCTGGGAGTGTCCTGGGAATATCCCAGGATTTTCTGGGGCTCTGCTGGGGGGCGACCACTGCTTGGAGAAGATCCAGTGGTGCTTCTGAGCGTGGCTGCTCCCCAGGGATGACCCAGCTGGGGCTCCCAGCAGCCTTTACTGGGATGAACTGGGGAGGGATGGCCCTGTCCCGGCTCTGACAGGGCCCTGCTGGAATTCCAGGAGGATTTGTTCCGTCGCCTGACGTGGGAGAAGAACCTGTGGCTGGTGACCCTCCACAACCTGGAGCACTCCCTGGGGCTCTGCTCCTACACGCTGGGGATGAACCACCTGGGGGACATGGTGGGTGCTGGAAGCAGTTCCAACCCTCTGGAATTGCCCTGGAGGGTGACTGAACCTGGATTGGGGTGGGAAAACTCCTGACACCCCCCTCAGCCCATCCTGGTGGGATCCAGAAGCCAGGGACAGGCTGCTCTGGAATTCTGTGAGGAAAGAGCTCCCTGGGGTGGGATTTGGGGCATACGGGAGCTGTCCTGGTCATTTGGGATATTTAGGGATCATCCCTCTTCTGTGTCCCAAATTTAGTGGGGGTTTATGACCCAGCTTCCAGGGGTTTGGGGAGCTGGAGCTGAGCTTTTCCCTTTCTGACGAGAATTAAATGGAAAAACAAACAATTGAGGATCCCCCCCAGCCACTTCCACCTCAGAATTCCCACTCTACCCCTGACACCCTCAGGTGGGGCTGGCAGAGAGCAGGAATCACCCGCTGGGATTTTCATTCCCACCAGACCAGCGAGGAGGTGGCGGCTTCTCTGACGGGGCTCCAGCTCCGTCCCCGTCCCCGTCGGAATTCCGCCTTCCCGGCCCGATCCCGGCCTCTCGGTGACATCCCCGAGGCGCTGGACTGGCGGGACAAGGGCTGCGTGACCGAGGTGAAGAACCAGGTGAGGTGAAGACCCAGGTGAGCCTCGCCCCGGGATCCTCCCCGCGGCAGCTCCCGAGCCTCTCCCGCCTCCTTCCCAGGGCGCCTGCGGATCCTGCTGGGCCTTCAGCGCCGTGGGAGCGCTGGAAGCGCAGCTGAAGCTGAAAACCGGGAATTTGGTGTCGCTGAGCGTCCAGAACCTGGTGGATTGCTCCGGGATGTACGGGAACAAGGGCTGTGCCGGCGGCTTCATGACGGAGGCGTTCCAGTACATCATCGACAACGACGGCATCGAGTCCGAGGAGTCCTATCCCTACACGGCTCAGGTGGGCCTGGAAAACCTCTTTTCCAGGAAAACCCATGGAAACCTCACCCTGTTCCTGTTCCCTCCCTCCTCTCCCATCCAATTCCCCCTGCCCTGGTTTCCTGGTGTCACCTCAGGATCCAAAGCCATGCCAGGAACCTTGGAGTTGTTTGGAGGGGAGTGACTGGACCAGGAGCTGGAATTCCTACCTGGTTATTTCACCATTTCTTAAGCAACGAGCTGGAGGGGAGGGAAAAATGGGTCAGGAGCCTCCTGAAAACACGATCCCAGGAAATGGGTCAGAGCAACAACAGCTCAATCCAAGGAAAAGTGGGATCTGACTCTCCAAACGTGGAGCTACGGAGGGAAAAGCTGTTCCTGGGGTCTGGAGGGAATGAGAAGCGTCTGTGGACAGGGAGGATGAGGATGGAGGCTCCAGGGAAGAGGAGGATGAGGATGGAAGCTTGTGCTGGATTTAGTTGGGATTGGGAAGGGGAACCCGGGGTTGGAGTGATGTTTTTGAGGAAAAAGGAGAATCCTATGGGAAACAAACCAAGGATAGGAAGGTGGGACTGGAGGGGCTCAGATGGGGGTCTGGGGATCTGGGAACGCTCCTGGATCCCATTGGCTCATTCCCATTTCTTGGCTCATTCCCGTTTCCTGCCTGGTTCCCATTTCCCGCCCCATTCCCGTTTCCCACCCCAGTCCCATTTCCCACCTCATTCCCATTTCCCACCTCATTCCCCTTTTCCGCCTCATTCCCCTTTCCCACCTCATTCCCATTTCCCCTGTCTGTGTTTCCCTTTCCTGGTTCATTCCCCTTTCCCACCCATTCCCCTTTCCCCCCCCATTCCCAGTCCCACCCCATTCCCATTCCCCCCCCATTCCCCTTCCCACCCCATTCCATTCCCACGACCCCATTCCCCTTTTCCCACCCCCCATTCGCCATTCTCCACCCCCCATTCCCTTCCCACCCCTTCCCTTTTTCCCACCCTCATTCCCATTCCCCACCCCTTTCCCTTTCCCCCCTCATTCCCATTCCACCACCCATCCCTTTTCCCCCCCATTCCCCGTTCCTACCCATTCCCCTTTCCCACCCATTCCCCTTTCCCGCCCCATTCCATGTCCCACCCCCATTCCCATTCCCACCCCATTCCCATTCCCCACCCCATCCCATCCCCCCCGCCCCATTCCCATTCCCCACCACATTCCCATTCCCCACCCCGTGCCCCTTAGTCCCACACCCTTCCCATTCCCCACCCATTCCCCTTCCACCCCCATTCCCATCCCCACCCCATTTCCCTTTCCCCCCTCATTCCCATTCCCCCCACCCACATTCCCATTTTCTTTCACCCCATTCCCCTTTCCTACCCCCCATTCCCATTTCCCACCCCATTCCTATTCCCGCCCCCTTCCCTGCCCAATCCCACCCCATTCCCCATTGCCCCCGCCCATTCCCATTCCCCACCCCATTCCCATTTCTCCACCCCCCATTCCCTTTCCCCCCTTCCCCATTCCCACACCCATTCCCATTCACCCCCCTCCCCACCCCATTCCATCCCCACCCCTTTCCCTTTCCCACCTCATTCCCATTCCCCCACCCCCCATTCCTTTCCCACCCCTTCCCCAGTTCCCACCCCATTTCCCTTTCCCAACCCCATTCCATTTCCCACCTACCCCATTTTCCATTCCCACCCCCTTCGCCATTCCCACCCCATCCCATTCCCCACCCCCCCATTCCCATTTCCTGCCCCCATTCCCATTCCCCATTCCCGTTTTTTTTTTTTTTTCCCGTCTCCCTCAGAACGGGACCTTCACTCTACACGCCACCCGCCCCGCGCCGCCTCCTGCTCCCGCTTCGTGGAGCTGCCCGAGGGTGACGAGGCCGCGCTCAGGGAGGCCGTGGCCACCGTGGGCCCCGTGGCCGTGGCCATCGATGCCACCCGGCCCAGCTTCTTCCTCTACCGCTCCGGTGAGAGCCCGGATTGGGCAGAATTCAGGAATTTTGGGGGTTCATTCCTGGAGGGAGGCTGGGGTGGGATGGTCTTGAGACCTTTAAGGCTTTTCTGAATCCACCTTCTTCCTTTCTTTCACCCCAGAATCCTTCCCTGGTGAGAGGGAGCCTTGGGAATTCGGGTGGGATTTGGGAGGCTGGGATCCGTTGGAATTCCGGGATTTCTCCCTCCCCAGGGGTGTTCGACGACCCCCAGTGCTCGCAGGAGGTGAACCACGCCGTGCTGGTGGTGGGATACGGCTCCCTGGAAAACAAGGAATATTGGCTGGTGAAGAACAGGTAAAACCCTGGGCATCCACAGGGATGGAATTCTGGAACATTCCCAGCTGGAAGGGACCCACAAGGATCAGAGTCCAACTCCCAGCCCTCCCAAACTCCCACCTTGTCCCTCAGGGCCTTGTCCAGGTGCTCCTTGGCCCATGGGAGGGTTGGAACGATGATCCATAGGGTCCATTCTGGCCAAACCCTCTCCATAATTCCATAATTTTGTGTTTGGAGCTGCCCAAATCCGTGTGGATGTGGCACTCGGGGACAGCTGGGCTTTGTGATATCCGAGGATTTTCCAGCCCCAGTTGTGGGTTTCTCTGGGTCTGGGTTGGAGGCACTCGAGATGATATTTCATGTTGGGACTCAGGTGTTTGTTTATTATTTCTTATCAGTGAAACAATCTCACTGCTGTGAGTTGGGCAGCAAGGCCCCAAAACGGCCAAAAATCTCTTGTTCCGAGGTCTTTTAAGACTAAACAGTCCAATTAAGAGCTGACACCTAAATTATTTCCCCTTTTCACCCAAGAACTGATCCCAATGTGGATTTTTCCACCCAATTACAAAATGCCACCCAAACCCAAGAAGGAGGAGGAAGAAGAAACCCAGGAGGACACCCTGGGCCCTCCATCTTGCACACTAAAAATCCCAAAAATTAAATTTCTCACCAAGTGATACCTCTACACTACTCCCTATAATTTCCCATTTTTATGGATTTTAGTCGATCTTGAAGTTTAGGAAACTTTCTCCATGAGTGAGGGTCAAAATCAGAGCTCCCCTGGGGGTCAGGACAACCCAGAGAAGACAAAGAAATAAATGTTCCCTGTGCTGCCCTGGGTTTCCACACTGAATAGTTCCATGAATCCCAGGATTCTGGCACCTTCTCCTTTGGAAAAAAAATGAGGATTTTCCCCGTTGTCTTCTCCCTGTTCCCAAAGCTGGGGCGTGCATTTCGGAGACGCGGGCTACGTCCGCATGGCGCGCAACGCCTCCAACCTCTGCGGCATCGCCAGCTACGCCTCCTACCCGCTCATCTAGACCTGCTCTGGACCTGGTCTGGATCTGGTCTGGACCTGCTCTGGACCTCATCTAGACCTGCTCTGGACCTGCTCTGGATCTGGTCTGGACCTGCTCTGGACCTCATCTAGACCTGGTCTGGACCTGGTCTGGATCTGGTCTGGGCCTGCTCTGGACCTGCTCTGGACCTGCTCTGGACCTCATCTAGACCTGGTCTGGACCTGGTCTGGACCTCATCTAGACCTGCTCTGGACCTGCTCTGGACCTGGTCTGGACCTGCTCTGGGCCTCATCTAGACCTGCTCTGGACCTGCTCTGGACCTGGTCTGAACCTCCCTCTAGACCTGGTCCGGACCTGCTCTACACCTGGTCTGGACCTGCTCTGGACCTGCTCTGGACCTGCACTCCAGGCGCCTCCCCAGAGCTCCAGATTTCCGTGGATCCCATCCCAGCAGGGATTCCTCCCCATCCAGGGTCGCTTTCCAGGGCTGGTGGTTGGATCTGTGGGCTGGGAGGGGATCCGGGGCGTGGGAAGGGGGAATGTTGTTCACAGGCACGAGGGAGTTCTTTTTTTGGGTGGGAAATTTAAGGGTTTGGGAGTAAAGCGGCGATTCCTGAAGGGATTGGCCACAGGGATCACTGGGATCACTGGGATCGGGTACCAGGATCACTGGGATCACTGGGATCATTGGGATTGGATACTGGGATCACTGGGATCAGGTACAAGGATCACTGGGATCGTTGGGATTGGGTAAAAGGATCACTAGGATCGTTGGGATTGGATACTGGGATCACTGGGATCATTGGGATTGGATACTGGGATCACTGGGATCATTGGGATCATTGGGATTGGATACTGGGATCACTGGGATTGAATACTGGGATCACTGGGATCATTGGGATCATTGGGATTGGATACTGGGATCACTGGGATCATTGGGATCATTGGGATTGGATACTGGGATCACTGGGATTGAATATTGGGATCACTGGGATCATGGGATCATTGGGGATCATTGGGATTGGATACTGGGATCACTGGGATTGAATACTGGGATCACTGGGATCACTGGGATCATTGGGATCATTGGGATTGGATACTGGGATCACTGGGATTGAATATTGGGATCACTGGGATCATTGGGATCATTGGGATCATTGGGATTGGATACTGGGATCACTGGGATTGAATACTGGGATCACTGGGATCATTGGGATCATTGGGATTGGATACTGGGATCACTGGGATCATTGGGATCATTGGGATTGGATACTGGGATCACTGGGATTGAATATTGGGATCACTGGGATCATTGGGATCATTGGGATCATTGGGATTGGATACTGGGATCACTGGGATTGAATACTGGGATCACTGGGATCATTGGGATCATTGGGATTGGATACTGGGATCCCAGGGATCAGTGGGCTCACAAGGATCATTGGGATCAGGCACTGGGATCACAGAGATCATTGGGATTATTGGGATCACTGGGATCATTTGGATTGGGTACAAGGATCACTGGGATCACTGGGATCAGGTACTGGGATTACTGGGATCACAAGGATCATTGGGATCAGGCACTGGGATCGCAAGGATCACGGGATCACTGGGATAATTGGGATCACTGGGATCAGGTACTGGGATCACTGGGATCACAAGGCTCCCAGGGATCCCAGGGACCGTGGGTTCCTCCCTCCGGAGCTGCTGCGATGCCAGACATCGATTTCCCTCCCTGTGTCGCTGCTGGAATTGCAGATACTCCATGGAAAATAAAAGCATTTTGCATTTTACTGCCTCAAAATCCCGATATTTGGAGATAATCCCCCAAAATTCCAACTTTCGGTGGCTCCCATCACCCCACAGCCAAGAATTCCGTGTTGGTGGATGGAGATCCCGAGGGAACAGTGTCCCTTTTGTCCCTTTTGTCCCTAAAAAATGTCCCGGGGCTGGAATTCCTCACCCCCGGATCCCACCCCTCCCTTGCCGGTGGGATCCGAGCTGCCGGGAGGATCGGAGCGCCGGGAATCTCACCGGGATGAGGGGTAAGGATGATCCCAGCGGGATCTGCTTGCCACTCCAGTGGGATTCCGAGCTGGAAAAAGGGCGAGGGTGGCTCATTCCCAGCAGCTGGATTGGGCTTGGGGGAAGGTTTTGGTCGGGAAAAGGAGCTGGATCCCAAATCCTGGCAAGGAATGTTGCTCTGGAAGTTCGGGAGGTGG